>NC_039264.1:22836677-23021379 GCF_003368295.1 Carassius auratus | reverse complement strand
TGTTTTGTTGAAACACCCATAAAATGCTTAGTAGTTTTAATTGCATGTTTGTTTTTCCCTTTCTGTAGACTCAACCGTCTGAATACACGTTTATGACCCATACACGCAGTCTATTAGCGAATATGGACCCTGCGTCTCTCCCGGGGTTCGTCTTCCAATAGAAGGTGCCATCTTGTTAAATGCGTATTACAAACTCCACCACTGTTTCACAGTCTTTCTGCCTCTCCCCACCACTTGCGCCGTTTACACTCCTTTATGGTACATTTGTCCTGCAATAAGCCCCATTCTTTTTGATAAACACACGGCTCTGGCATCGCCTCTCTCCTTCTTGCCTCCCTCTACTATTCAGAAGCTCCTGGAGTACAGCAAGACAAAGAAGAGACTCACTTAATTAGCTGAGCGAGAAGATGCATTGGCAATCACCCCAGCACAATGAGGGAAACACACAGCATGTTTAATTCGGCGTGGGGCTGTAGCAAGCTTCCCGGGCCTAGAATAGCTTTTGTTTAGTGCCTGGCCAGTGTAATAGATCAGATGTGCTTCAATTAAAAACGAATGTGTTCCGAGCCTCCTTTTGAGAAGGTACGGATGCATATTTTCTTTGTTTGTTTAAGGAACCTATTCTTGCTCTTAGCTGTGTTGTCAAGTCTTGAGTTGAAGATGTTTGGCAACTTGCAGATTTAATCTTTTCCCCATGCATTTGTTATTTTACGGCTTCTGAAGAATTTGAATATAGTGTATGAGTTTTTTTTTTTTTTTCACACCCATGTTGTCATTGCTTTCAATAGATGTCAAAGTGCAACTTCTATGTTCCACTGAAATTTTTTTTATTTATTTTTAATGAGAGAATTAATATATTTGATTCATTAGCTGATTATAAATAACTTTTATTTTGTTTTGGTTAAAATTTCAACTAGTCGAAACTTGAATTTCGGGGTTTAGTTTCAGTCCAGAATTTTAATTTGGTGCATCACTAATATACATTCATATTTAATTCATACATGTTTTCAGCAGGAGAAAGATCAGTCACGTGCATTAATTTTAACATAGTATCATAGTCAGTGCTTTGGTCTTTTGTGCATCATAATATGCGACCTGTCGCTACTAAGTTTAAATTTAAACTACTGCAATAAAACGACTTTTCATGTTATGATGTTTTATATCTAAATGTAAAAAATATATTTTTTCTACTTTGTAATGTTATGTAATGCAGTTGTGTTACAGTTTCTTTTAATTGTTTAAAAAAATTAGATAGTTCAGAGCATAAATCGTTTCTTCACCAAATGTTTTACCAGTGTAGTCAGTATTAAGTCGTATACTTTTAATTGGCTAAAATTGTAATTGTAAAGTGGCAATTTTAGTCGGTTAAAATAACATATTACACCAAATGTATTCAGTATTGTTGTGGAAAGAGCATAATTCACAATATGACTAAGCATTCTGACTGTTCACGCCATTTTGCACAGATGTAAGTTGTAATTGCATTTATGTTGTGTATATATCAGATTATTTTTCTTAAATTTAGCATGCAAACACAAGCAAATTGTAGTTTAGTTACTTAAAATTTGTTCGAAAAAACCAACCAGTCATAGCACACTGGCTCAACCAATGGTGTGAATTTGGGGGCGTGGCTACCTTTAAAACAATCACATAGCAGATGAGGGAGTGCTCCGAAGACCAATCTTTTGTTGTTTAAAAAAATTATGATTGAGATTTTTATTTTTCCATAAGTTTAATTATCGTTCTGATACGCATATCGCTGACTGCCAAAAAACTTTCCATTTCCACTTTGTGACAATATTTTGAGCAATTAACACTGCCTTTTTTCTTGTGATGTAACCTACCATGTACAATGTTATGTTGCGATCTGCTGTCGCCTTGGTTTCGTAAATCTATTTGTGTTGAATTGAGTGGGAGGTTGATTGTGTTTGGGTGGGGGGCTTATTCAGGTTGCTTCTGTTACAGTGGCACCCCGAGGCGGTTACTTTCATGAAGACAGATATAGCTCACCGTGAAAATCCCTCTTTCTCTCTCCACCACCACGCCGCACGAGTACCACCCGAGCCTCCTCTTCCTCTTTCTGGAGAGTTCTTTAACCTTGATGAGTTGAGATGAAGGGGTCAGAGAGGATAGACAAGTGACTGCGCTATGTTACTGTGTTATGTATTAGAAAAAACCCCCACCCTCCTCCCTGTCGGGATCATACGGCTAACAGAGAGCTGGGCTAGTCAGGCATTGAAGGTGTGTGGGTGTAGGAAAGCTCTACTGAGGCCATAAAAGAGTCTTAAGTGCGCCTGTTACTGTGCCTCTGCTTTCGGCTGTCTTTACACATAGCGGTCACATAGTCTCGCCTGTTGATACAGATTTGTGTGATTTAACATGCTCTGCACTGCTTGAGAAGATCTGTTTTTGTGATCTGCTTTTTGTAAAGGAAGTGCTCAAGGGTGTGTATGAGTTATTTTTTTAACTTTGGTTCTTCCTTATTTTTTCTCATAATTAATGAAAATGTGTTGCAGAAATAAGAGACGGCATAGTTTTAAAGTATAAAACTGTTATAAGTTGTGTAGATACTTTTATAAACTTGTTTCAGGAAATATGTGACATCGACACTGCATGCATTATTTCCTTCACTGGCACTCAGATCCAGATATTTTTGCGGCAGATTGTAACACTTCAGAAAATCGATAACACTTCAGTATAGTGACCAATTCTCACTAATTTCTTATTAGCATGCCTGTTACTAATATTAACTGTTTATTAGTACTTATCCTACCCAATACCTAAACTTAACAACTACCTTACTAATAACCAGCAGCGAATTAGGAATTTATTGAGGCAAAAGTTGTAGCTGATTATTTGTTAATAACTTTAAAATAAAGTGTGACCGAAATATTCACGCTTTAAAAATAAATAAATAATATTATTACCACTATTAGTAATAGTAATATTATTATATAATATATTTTTTAATGTTTGTAATATTTTATTTAAAAAAATGTAAATTGTCTTCATGTAACATTTTACATTAATCTCAGAATATAATGTATTTTAAATACTACCATTTATTATTATTACTGTTATTACTGTCATTTATTGTTGTAATGTAATGTAGTTGGATAATGAACATTGATAGCCAAAATTTTTAGAACACATGACAGATCTTAAAATATTGACCTTTTAGCCTCAAAAACATGGAACCATGGCAGATGGTTGCTCTGATCTAACACATATCAGTTGAAGCGTACTGTTTTTATCTACTTTTAACTTTTAATATTTGGTATTTCCACATTTTGCATCAACTACAGCAGCACACCTCTTTGGCATAGTATCAGTATATTTTCTGTGAACTTCAACACTAATGTTGTCCCATGCCTTCTGCAACTCAAGCCAAAGGCTTTCCTTTGAATGTTCAGTAGAGATCTATCCAGTTTATTTTCCAACTCACCCCAAATTTGCTGAGTGGGGTTGAGGTCAAGACTTGGAGAGGGCCAGTCCATCATTTTCAATGTTCCAGCAGATTCCTTCCATCGCATGTAGTTCTGGCAATAGTTTGTTTTATGGGTATTGTAATGGCAAATTCAATAAAACAACTGAAGCCTCTTAAATATACCAAGTGTTCTAACAATTTTGGCCACCATTGGAGAGTCAACCCATCATTATCACTAAAGAAACCTCATCAGAATGATACTTCAGTGATATATGTCTCTTCTGCGACAATGATCGGCTAACTGTACATTATCCATTATTTGCTAATATTCTTAGCCTTCACTTATCCCACAGTGATTTTCCTCTTTCAGGTGGTTGAGACGTTCTCTTGCTCACGAGATCTCCACTCCCCACTCAGCTTAGGTAATTGAGTTGAGTGAGAAGTTAACCACTGGTCTCTATGGCAGGGAATCCTGGTGCCCCTCCCTCTCAGGAGGGTCACATTGTCCAGTCCGTCTCCCACCAGTGTAATCCCTTCCACCGGGACAAAGGACCTACCCACAGGCCACAGAGGTACATTAACCCAGCAGCCAGCGAGCCCTCTGACCTGAGCGGCAGAGAGCCGTTCATCCAGCCTGGCTAACAGCTACTGGCGCTCGTCACATCAAAGCCTAGAGCTGAGCTTGTGTGCGCGGTTACTTATTCATTCGGGCCTGGGAGACAGTCCGTGGAGATGAAACGGCAGTGGCGAGGAGACCTACTGATGTGCAGAGTGGAACAGCTCCCCTGTGGTCTAAGTAAGGAGTTAGAAAAGCCAGAGCCGATGCTGGTTGGTGCTGTGATCTATGTCGCAGTGCTGAGGGGATATCTGGCCCCTACATCAAACATCTTGTCCCAATAATGCGGCCTGTTATCAGAGCGACTGATGCCACAGCTTGGCTTTAGCCGACTGTGTACTGTACTGTGATCTGCTGTAGTCGAGCTGCAGCATTTGTGATGTGGAGATTGTGTCAGACATAATGGCTACGCGTGAATCCAATACACTGTGGAGGCCGTGGAAGAAGGAAACCTCAGTGGTGTTGATCTACAAGCGCATAATGTTAAAAGTGAGTGTGTCATATTGGTGAGATCAAACAGAATGATTGTTTTCAAACTGGTCTACTGAACCACTCCCCTCACCTGCTATTGGTTGGGTTAAACATGTAGCCATGCCCCAAAACTCACACTATTGGTTGAGCCAGTGTTTCTATGCTGACTAGTCAGCATGTTCAAACCAAAAGAGCAATGATTTGATAAACAAAGCAGCAGTGTTTACACCTTTTCAAGGGAATCAATCGACTTATAATTAAAGGGAAAATTACCGGATCATTTATTCACCATTATTACTTTCTTTTTTCTCGGGAATAGAAAAGAAGATATTGTAAAGAATGTTTTAACTGTTTTTGTCAATACAATGACATTTTTGCTCCCCATAAACTTTAAATGTATGGACAAAAACAGTTTAAACATTATTTAAATAAAACAAGAATTATTAAGTATATTTTACAAGAAAACGCTATTTCAGTCATTCTACTCATATCTTAATTTAATTTAACTTGTTACTTACGGTTTCTTTGTAAATATTTGTGAAAATTACTAGCAATTTAGTTGAAGTGAAAATAGTTTCTACACCATTTTTCAATGTATCTTCTTTTGTGTTCCACATGCAGAAGAAAGATAGTCGTACAGGTTTGGAACTTATTAAGTGATGACACAATTAGTTTTTGGGTGAACTGTCACTTTAAGTCTCTCTCTGGATATTAAAAGGAAAGTTCACCCAAAACCGAAAATTCTGTCATTAATTACTCACCCGCATGTCCTTCCAAAACCGCAAGACATTCGTTCATCTTCAGAACACAAATGAAATCCGAGAGCTTTCTTACTCTGCATAGACTGACATGTTCAAGGCCCAGAAAGGTAGTATGGACATTGTTAAAATGGTCCATGTGACATCAGTGGTTCAAAAATAATTTTATGAAACTATGAGAATACTTTTTGTGTGCAAAGATGCATCATGGTACTGTCACTAACATGCATCGAAGACTGACACAGAAGAGAAGAAATTGTTGAAAAAAGTTATCTTTGTTGTTTTTGTGCACGAAAAGTATTCTCATAGCTTCATAATATTACAGTTGAACCACTGATGTCACTTGGACTATTTTAACAGTGTTTTGAACATGATAGTTGCATTGCAGTCTATGAAGGGACAGATAGGTCCCAGATTTCATCAAAAATATCCTAATGTGTGCTTTGAACATGAACAACGGTCTTACAGGTTTGGAACGACGTGAGGGTGAGTAATTAATGACACAATTTGTATTTTTGGTTGAACTATCCCTTTAAGCTAAGTATTTTAAGTATTTTAATTTGTTAAATTGCATACTGCAGTAAACATTCAGATACACTGCAAGTGAATGCATTAAAATGTAAAACGCATAATTCTCACACCAGTACTGGTGCTGAACCGCATTGTGTTTCTCCTTCATGGGCTGCAGTGAGATCCAGGGGGCGTGTCCTAAGCAGAGCCGCGCCCCCACTGCCCCACCGTCAGTCAGAGACGGAAGACGAGGTGAGGTTGCCATGGTAACAAATGCTCTGTGTTAACCAGAAGGGAAACAAAAAGTGGTGTTTCATGAAGTAATGTTCTTGAAAAGCAGGCTTGCTGTTGTGCAGAAGATGCTTTAAAACCAGAGATCTTCTGAAAAGTGTTTGTGTATATAAGTGCATTATTTGTGCAAGGGTAAACCTGGTGCCATTTTAGCTGTGTGCACTGACGCTTTTTCAGTTTTGTTTGAAGTTGTGTTGTAGCGTGGAGAGTCTGATCATAGATTTTTGCAGAGATCTTCTTAAACCTCTGCAGCATTGCATAGGAACTCACAAGGGCAGATTGATTGGCCTTGCTGTTATAAAAGTGAGGCAATGCTTTACTGTGTTTTTCTTCAGTAAAAATCAATTTTTGGCAAATACAGTCCTTGGATTCTTATCGTTAGTATTCCACATCTATAAATATATATATATATATATATATATATATATATATATATATATATATATTTGATACTATTTTACATACAACCTGTCCAAAACTGACTTAAAGCATCATAAAAGTAGTCCACATGGCATGTTTTATATTCCAGTCTTTGAAAATCATATTGCAACTTTGTATAATAAACAGAGTAAAATTCAAATCATTATTCAATGATATCCTTTTCCTCCATTGTAGATTTCAAACCTCATTCATACTTCAGCATATTCAAATTTGCCAAATGTTACACTAAGTTTGACATTCAAGTTTATTAGTATAGTGCTTTTTACTATACAAATCGTTGCACAGCAACTTTACAGAAAAATACATTTCTAAAATATTTAGTAGTAGCTTACCAGTGGTAACTGTCAGTTTATGTACATATGGCAGAAATGTGCGGAAAAAATCTATTAAAGAAATAATCAAACAGACATTGAACACTATTAAAGGGTTAGTTCCCCCAAAAATGAAAAAAAATAACGCTGCTTTTATTGACCCCCAAGGTATGGTAGGTGTATATGACAGACTTCTTTCAGACGAATCCAGTCGGATTTATATAAAACATTTTCTTTGATCTCTATCATTGCAGTCAGTTGGTGTTGCATTTCTTCAGTACAAAACAAGTGAAATAAAAAGCGCCCTTCCATAAAAAAAAGTGTCTCACACGGCTCTGGGGGTGAACCAAGGCCTCCTATAGTGACTCTATGTATTTTTGTAAGAAAAATATACATATTTAAGACGTAATAATAACTTTAATCTAGCTTGCGCCAACAACCAACACAGAAGCAGTTCCGGGGGAATGACATATGAGGGCAGTGTTGCACATGCGCCGGTGAGTCTCGTGAAAACCAACGTTTGTTTACAGGATAAAAGGAAGCAAAGTTTCCTTAATTTGGCAAAGGAAAACCGGTCTCCTCTTGGCTTATACCGAAATTCTCGGAATTTTTTTTTCTTTTTTATACAAATTCTCGTTTTGTACTTCTAATTAGTGACCATTGTTTTGCAGCGCATGCACAAATCATCCTCATGTGTCATCCGCCGGGGTCTGCTTATGTTAACGAGTGCATGCTAGATTAAAGTGATTATTACATTTTAAATATGGATATTTTTCTTACCGGACATATAAAATTGGCAAAAAGGCGGGACCTAGTTTCTGAAGCCACGCCCACCTAGCGTGACAGCAGTGGCAATCCACCTGTCACTCAAGTGGCCACACCTTTAATTATGCAGAATTTAAAGTCTTAATATAATTTAAACGGATGAGTTATAAAAAAAAATTCACCACCCTCATAGTTGTCATGAAGGGCAAAATTAGCTATATAGACCAAAAAAATTTTTTGCACCAGGCTGTAAACATGTTTTTTTCTACTGTAAAGTTGGGCATTTTAACATGGCGAGTCTATGGGACTGACTCCCTTTTGCAGCCAGCCTCAAGCGGCCAGTTGATGAATTGCAGTTTTATTCACTTCCTTATGGCCTCACGAGAGAGTGAGCGGGAGGTTGGTGCTCTCTCCGGAGTGAGTAAAATGCAGCCTAATTTTAACTAACCCTTTAACAACAATTATTTTGTGATGCAGTCAAACTTACAGGAACATTTGTTAGTTCTGTATGTTGTTTCAGGGTTGACATCATCTGAGGTTCTCTGAGGGTCAGCATCATCTCTTTTCAGGTGTTCTGGATCCAGACTGGAGCTTGTGTAAATCCTGCGAGGCAAAAACAGAGAAGAAAATAAAAACATAATTAGCTTAGCTGCTGTTCCAACCAAGCAAAATTTATTTGTTTAACCCAAGCTAAAGAATAGTAATGTGCATTTGATCAGATATAACTGCAGTCCAAGATTATGAGATGCATTATTTGAATGCTTGGCCAAAGAGATGTGTTTTTAATCTAAATTAAAAAAGACGAGTGTGTCTGAACCTCAAACGTTATCAGGAAGGCTATTCCAGAGTTTGGGAACCAAATGCAATAAAGCTCATCAGTAATGAGTCTCAGCAAATGATAAATTCAAGGGTTAACTGTGTAAAAAAAATGCATCAGAGATGATCATGAGATGCATCATGATATATTCCTCATATCATATGCATATTTATATATATTTTCGTCGCTTCCCTATTCCTTTCTTCCTTTCTGTTTCACTCCCCATATGGACACAGAGTAAAGATGGGGGAAGCTGGCGAGATGTACATCTCGCGGTCGTTGGATATCAGCGGAGTACCTGATCTCGACCGTGAGGTGACTGCAGCAGCGCCCTCCCTCTTTTGCTCTCTCGTATTCTCTCACGCTCTCCCTTATAAGCTCCCTGAATAATTTTTTTTTATCCATCCCCACACGGTTTCATTGTTCCCCTGTGCTTTGTAACTATGGCAGGCATGAAATGCACCTAAACGCAGAAAGCGGCTTCCCAGTCCCAACCTTCATACCCGTCCCCTCCGCCTCCTTTCCCTGTCTCCCCTTCAATAATATTTATAGTGCAATCTTTTTCTCACCCCCATCTTCTTTTTAGGGATTTTTTTCTTTTTCTTATTCACAAGTCCAATGCCATGCCCCGGCCCCCTCCTATTCCCCCGTCTTTTGGCCCCAGCCCTCTCCCTTCGAGCTGACAGATACACTGTTCTCTCTTTCTTCGCCTTTCACCTCCCTCCGCCCGTCCTGCCGGCCCGGCACAATGCAGACACTTTCTCCCGCGGCCGGCCAAACGCTGCCCTGAACTAACAATATCAGTGAGGCTGTCTCAATGCCAGGGAGCCCCATTGTGTGCTGCCAGAGGGGTGTTAACACCCATGTCTGGACCCAATGAATAGTATTATTGTGTCTGAACACTGCAGCTTGCCCCCTCGGTTGCACCCTGCCCCCCAACTCTGAAGCGGTCCCCCATTTTTCGGCACTTAACCCACTTTAAAACAATGTCATTTTGAGGCAAAACTGAGCAGTTTGCAACATGCAGAAGTGTCGTTTAGAAATAATAGTTGAAGTTTTGGCTGCCGAGTAAATAGGAATATTGTGGGATGGTTAACAAGGTTCCCATGGTTAAGAAAGGTTAAGTTTGTAGATATCATAGAAATAATGATTTCCTTGCCTTGGAAATGAATACATTTTTGGAAATTAGTGCATCTAAACAGATGCAAAACATGGATATTTAATAGTCAAGTTAGCTATTGTTAGCTAATGTGTTTCACACTTTAAATGCACAAGTGAGACCATAATGGAATGTCCTTTTGAACTAATTTGCATGACAACGGTTCATTCTGAAAGCATTTAAATAATTCCAGAGAACGGCAAAGCAAAAACAAAAACAAGAAAACATTCTCCTCATCTGTGATCTGTGTTTACAAGTAGCATAGCTTACTTAGTGCCTGTTTAAAGTCCTGGTTTTGTCCGCTGTACGGGGGAAGCATCAGCATAGGGGCTCTAAGTGCACTTGGCAGACAGTTTCTTTCAGCCTGACATCCTTAACTCAAAAAATCTCCTGCCTCAGCTTTTTTTATTCCAAGGTTAGAAAGTTCACATTACTAACTGAGAGCAGATGCCAAAACATTCACCTTGCACATCTCCCTGATCAAAGCAGTGGATTGACATTTGCAATGGGCAAAATGCTGAAAGTTAAGCTGAACTTGTTTTCTCTCTCTCCCTCGCTGTTGTTTTGGCAGGAGTCGGAAGACGAGCGGAGAGTGGGAGTAGCGATAGTGGTGGAGGAGTGAACCCGGAGCAGGTGAACACAGCTGCAGACCGCCATGGGCTCTCTTCCATTGGTCCCGACTCTCCATCTTCGGGTCTCTGAGAGACGGCAGGGGCCAGCCAGGGAGCGTCGGAGTGGGCAGGCGAGGCAGCTCGCTTTCCCCGCCGGCTACCGGCTCCTCGGCAGCGAGGAGGGAGAGAAATCAATACTAAGGAGAGATGCTGCCAGGGGTCGCCCAACGCTGCCTCCAGCCATGGAGCCATGGGAGCCCGAGTGTTCGGCTTTCTCTCTCACTCAGCCCAATCTCAGTCAACTCGTATCAGCTAAAGCGAGGGCCAACAGCCTTGACGCTCTTCATGCAACACCGAGTGTGTGTGTGCTTGCTTGTGTGGTTCTGCCAGAGGGCCTTTACAGGATCGGCATCACTTGATAAAACTTTGCCTGCTGGAGAACAAGTAGAAAAAGAATGTCAAAGGTCTTTCTTTCCCCCATCTTTGATTCCTATTTCGCCATAAGTGCACATTCCCCCTGACTGTTGTAATGAGTGCTTGACAGAGATCTCTTTTACGCTAAATCAAGAGGCCTTCTTTTTTTAGTGGTCCTCCTCCTGAGCATGCACAAAGTGCTCTACATCTGATGGGCTGGGATGAGAGAGCAGTTTGAATCCTTTTTCCACCTGGTTTTATCTGATCTTTTTTTTATGGACGCCACTATTCGAGAGGCTCGGACTTGGCCTTGATTTGTAGGTGAAGGGTTTGGCGCCAACCCTTCCTGGGCACTTTGTAACCATTTTCACCCTTGACCCTGGCACTTGATGTGTATTAATAACAGTGCGGACCAGTCGAGCACAGGGCAAGATGGAAAAGTTGATCCCACAAGGTTGCAGATCCACTGGGATGTGGACAACTGAAACATGGCCCGAGCTAGATACCAACAATTCGAAAAGTGGAGTGCCTGGTGGCAGTGGATATTTCCTGTATCTTTGGATGCTCAACGAGAAGTTGGATTCGGTAAGGAAAGATTTCAGTAATCTGTATGCGTGGGTTACATAACATCAGCTGGTTAAGGTCTTGATTTGTATTATGTAAAACAAACAAAGTGGCAGACGACTGCATAGATACCCGCCATTCGTCTCGTCTCCACTGGGCAGCTCCTTCGACAAAATGGCCGCTGTTGCCTGCCAGCTGTCTCCGTGCCAAGATGGCGGCACCTTAAACGCTGCCCATCTGCCTAATCAAGGGCGACTATGTAGATTCCAGATGATTGCATTTGCATATGCTTATTTCCCTCCCTCGTTATTGGCCGGGGCAGTAATTTACGCCGCCTTTGAAACACGCAGGGCATATGCGCCTGTTTCCTTGATCGCTTGTATGCTTTTACAGTCTGTCTGTCTTTATGTTAAGCTGCGGTAGCATTCTGTCATTCGAAATGGGAGAAAAATATGGCGCTAACACACACAAAGCATCTGATGCCTGTGCCATCTGTGACATCTGCGACTGAGTAGTCTAGCTACGTAAATCCCTCACTCGCAGGGCCCGGTTCCAGACAGCCTCCCATAATGACCTCATTAGCATGCACAGCACTCCTCACTGTAGGCCCTGGTGCACTGCTGTGCCGTGGGACCCGACAATCCGCGCCCTTCACACAAACGCTCACTGGGCAACATTGTGTTCCTTCTTACAATACAAAACTTCACACTTGTTTTATTACAATCATGTCAGTGGAGCTGAAGATCTGAAAGGGGCTTAGGCA
Organism: Carassius auratus; assembly: GCF_003368295.1. Classification (NCBI taxonomy): domain Eukaryota; kingdom Metazoa; phylum Chordata; class Actinopteri; order Cypriniformes; family Cyprinidae; genus Carassius; species Carassius auratus. The sequence goes on along the minus strand of NC_039264.1, from coordinate 23,009,461 downwards.
GTTAGCCTTGGTGCTCTGGGAGATGTCTGTGTACAGTTTCTTTGTTTTTTAACTATTTTAATAAAATGGTTGTTTGGTTGAGTCAGATTTTATTAATTTTAACTTTTCTTTCAATAGACGCTCTGTATTTACGAAAATACAGACCTAAAAATCCTCCGTAATTTAGCGTGAAATTGTAGCATTGTAGTAGTCGAAACCAACTAAATCCAATTGGAATTCCTAATAATTCAAACTACATGGTGAAATGGTAAGAAATTGTAGAAGTTGGCTTTTACAAAAATGTACTACCCAAAGCCTAAACCTTGTAAAATGTAATAGGAAAAACAACCATAAAAAAGTAGCACTTTGAGCCAGGGCATAGTATCTTGCGATTTCACCATCTCGTATGAGATATCAGTAGTCATCATTAGAGTTTTGTGTAAATCTTGTCTCTAACCACTTTGTTTCATATCAATAAAAGATGTTAAAATCTGACTCTGACCATAAGGAAGTACAAAAAGGTGTTATGGTGTGTGCACATCAGACGCAAAATGAATATTTGCATTGCGTTACTTGCTCTAGTTTACTCGCAGGATGTTTTTCACATTACTCAAGTGAATAAAAACATACGAACATAAAAAAAAAATGTCAATAAGCTCTTCACTGATAAATTTTCCACTCGAGTTGAAATGATTAAACTTCCACAGAAGATACCAAAATCTGTTGTGGCAGTCGTGTCATCCAGTTTGCATCTTTGCATTGACTTTGTACATAATCTAGGCTACTCACACAAATAATTAAATTCACTTTTGATGTGCATAAACCATTATAATTACACGTAAGAGCAAAAAAAAAAAAAAAGGGAAGTATAAAAAATGCGAGTTGCAAATTTATTTAGGGATAACAATGTTTAGTTGCTACGTTGCTTAGCAACCATCAACAGTTTAGCAGAATAATAATTAAATTTTAATTTATGCATTTAGCAGACACTTTTATCCAAAGTGACTTACAGTGCTTTCAGGCTATCAATTTTTTACCTATCATATTTTCCCGGGGAATCGAACCCCCATCCTTGCGCTTGATGGCACAATTCTCTACCAATTGAGCTACAGGAACACTATTAACAGAATAATATTGAATGTTCATATTTTAGCATTTTTACATTTTAGCTCATCCAACCAGAATTTAGAGTAATCAATTTTGAACTGTTAGTTTGTATTGGTTTTACATTCTTTTTTTAAGTTTTGGTTAGCTTTTTAAAAAGTAGCATATTGGATGATAATTGATGATAATTTGGCGTTAGCTGTCTAGAATAACAGTTTCTCATATTGGTTATCATATCGTATATCATATTGTTTGTGGTTCATAGGTGGGATATATCATGTGGGTGGGGTGATTTGGTTAAAACTGGGCGGAGAGGGCAGTTACATTTTGAGGTGAGGGGGGTGGCTTATGCGTCTGTCTGGACAAGTTGATGTCTAAAATGCATATTAGCAGCAGAGTGGTACGTCTGGGTCAGTCAGTCTGTGTTCGTTCCATATTTGCATATTTACAACAGCTGGGGAGCCCATATGTTTTAGCCTGAGCCAGACAAAATTATATATGGCATGACACTCTAGCTAGGCTACCACACCCCATGGCCCCCCCCTAAACAAATACACACGCTGCAAATCTTGTGCAATTCAAGTTCTCTTCAAAACACAAAAATACCCCCCTCAACCTGGAAAAAAAAAGGAAAACCAAAAAGCTTTTATGCTAATCGCAGCGTTAGCCATGCGTGTGAGTACACTAGCGCAATTATGCATAATTCAGCACAAAGCTAGGCAGGGAGGCTGAGTACAGTAAATCCTGTTAGTGGCCTGCAAAGGCGGCAAAAGAAAGGAGGGGACAGAGGGGCGAGTGTTACGCCCATTAGGTGCCTGAATAAAGGCCATGTTTTCACCAGGACCCAGCGATATGTTAACCTCCCACTCCTGCGGTACAGGTGTAGACTTATGGTGGACGGCACAAGATTTAGGTGTCACAAGATGTTGATTTGTTGATTTGCTTTGTCCTGTCTGTGCACGGTTACTTTCCCATTAAAGGATTAGCCATGCCAGATCTGAATTCTGTCCTCACTTACGCACCCTCATGTCATTCCAAACCTGTAGGACTTTGTTTTGGTTTGAACAACATGAGTAAGTGTTTCTCTCTCTTTTTTTTCTTCTCTCATAACATGAAACAATATTTTATTTTATTTTCTTACTTATATCAATTAAATTATCACAGCTGACTTTTTATTATCTGTACTAACAGCTAACTACCAGACTTCATTTGTTCTCATTGTTCTCATTTGTTCAACATAAAACCATATATTTTTTAATACTTGAGATTTTATTCATTTTCTTTTAGAGCTTATCAATTAAATTATTAGTGCTACCTTTTTATTTTCTGTTGTAATAGCTACCAGGCTTCAGTCGTTCTCACAACATCAAAACCACATTCCTTCTGGCTGTCTTACATACCAACTTGTAAACCTTTTACACGCTTACCTTGAAGGCCTGAAAGTCTTAAAGCTTAATAACTGGGCTGAACATCTCAAACGAGTGGTATCCTGGCTCCAGCGCTGTATCAAAATATAAAAGATGGCAACATAAAAAAAAATCCCTTCCCTGCCTGTTTGCAATAAGCTTTTCTCCAATTCTTGATTAGCCTTGAAGAAATGGAGTCGGACTATTTTTACATTTCCACAAGTGCTGTAGCATCATATGAGAGCGGTGTGGCTCCCCTGTGTGCAGAGATGGGGTTATATATGTTTAATGTTTTAATGTTAGCCATGCTTCAGTGCTGTCTCAGTGTTATGAGGGGGTTTCTATGCTCTGAGTGCCTGCTGCTTTAATTTGCTTGGTTATTGATTGAATGTGGTCCACCCACAGAAGTAATAGTTGCTAAAAGCATTTATTGGCACTGCTCAGTTCTGCCAAGGCGATATGCAGCTTTTTTATTTATTTGATTTGATTTTATTCCACCTGTGATCTGACAAGTGGCTAGCCAGGCTAACGACTTTTAAGTTCTTCTGGCAACGCAATTATTTCGGTTTATTCTTTAGCATAGTAGCTCGTTTCATAATATTTTAGCAGATTTACCTTGTACTACAAAGCATTGATTAACTTTTTGTATAATAACCTTCAGCATTTACCGCGTTGTTTATGAAAAGCAGACATCAATAACTGATTTTGTTGTGAAAATGTATCATACTAGTGATCTTAACGGTTTACTTCTAAATGCTTAACGTTTTAGTAGATAAAGAAAAATGAAATTCACACTTCTTTTTTTAACAGCTTTCAACTTACTAGATGTCCATTAGCATTTTTTAAACAATAATTCTCTGTAGTTGTTAAATAAAGCTGATGTAGCATTCAATATCAGATGACCATTTTATTTATTTTTTTTGTCTGCAGTTGTAGCTTACTAGTCTTAATTGTTTACTTGCTGATGGGTTTTTCTAGTAAGCTAGTAAATTGCTTAATGGCTGCCTAATATTATCCAGATGAACATGTATGTACATATAAGCAAAACATTATTTTAAACAGATTTAAAACAGGCTATTTGTTCAGAATCACAGAACGTTTTTTTAAGACACATATGTATGTTATATCTATTTAGCATGTCAAAGTTTCACTCTTTATTTTATTTTTCAGCGCTAATAAGCTATTTTCAAGATAGAGTACTACAATATACCAGTATTATTAAAAGCATAAAATTGTGCTTCACCTATATCCAAAAAAAGCTACTGGCCCTTTAAAAACACGCTAGCGTCCAGCGCGGCTGATTACAGACAGAGTGAAAACAGGCGTTTATCCAAGTCACTGATTATGTCATTTTAAAACTCCCCAAAACACAGCACTGCGTGCGGAGTGTGTGGGGCGCGGAATTATGAAGCGAGGAGTGGAGTGTGTGAAGGAGAGAGCGGGAAACGGGAATGGAGTGCTGTTTGTATGATTAAACTGTCGGCTCGGTGGCACAGGCCACGTTGAAGAGCCGGGCCTGAGATTTGACCGTAATGAAAATGCCCCCGAACTGCACCCCCACCCTTTCAAAACGCTGCTTCAGACCAGCTTGGCTCTGTCTGTATGCTGGGAAGAGAAAGGAGACGTGGAACAAGATAGACAGACAGCGAGAAGGAGAGGGAATGAGAAAGTACCGTTCCGTAGCAAATGGTTTTGTGGACACGATGTAGAGATGTAGACTGGAAGTGTAAGGTTGGGTGAGGGTTAGAACAAGTAACTTCAAATTAGTGTCCAGTTTTTGTGCTGTACCTCATATCCTGCCATTAAAGGGATAGTTTATTAGTTACTCACCCTCCGGTTGTTCCAAACCTCTATGACGATTTCTTCCGTCATACACGAAACAAGAAATTTGCATACAATGGAAGTCAATGAGGTCCAGAATGTTAAATGGCTTCCACTGTACTTACTGTTATATTATCTTTTCTTGTGGTCTGTAGAAGAAAGAAAGTCCTCTAGGTTTGTATTGACATGAGGGTGAGTAATTAATGGCAGAATTTTCATTTTTGGGTGAACTATACCTTTTATGTTTTGTTCACACTGCGTACAAATCCCATTTGGTTTAAATTCCGTTTTTAAGACTGACTGTCCGTATTTCACTTTTGCAGATGATTAAATCTGATGCATTTGTTCAAGTTTTCCTCTGTTTTTGTTAATCATGACATCATCTTGTTGCACACCAAAATCTAATTTAATTAATTGCATGGCTAGATTACATACAGAGTTGATGCAAAGATGCAAATTGGGTGGCACATTTGCTGCGAACGTGTGATATTTCTCTCAGTTGTGTCTTCCGTGCAAGTTGAAAAATTTCGACAAGAAAGAAAAATTCGAATGACACGTCACGCAAGTCAATCAAGAGCTTATTGATGTGTTCGGTTTGACAATGTGTGGTTGTATCAGAAAATGTTGAAGAGCATTATGTTTTTATTCGTACAAGTGACGCAAAAAACATCTCGTGAGTAATTTAAAGCGAAAACTCAATGTGACAATTTGCTTCGCTTCTGGTGTGCACACATCATTAAACTCACAAGGAACATGAGAGAACATAAACAACCCATTTGCACTCCTGCATGTGTCCTAAACCACTTACTTGTTCACTGCATAGCAGGGAAGTGATGGAAAATTACTGTATTCAGAAAGAACTATATTTGTATAACACCATACAAAATTAGTCATTTTGTATGGTGTTATTCACGTGTAGTTTTTGAATTCCAAAAAAAAAATGATTTCAAATGTGAGCATTCACATTGAGATGCATTTTAATCTGATTTCACACCACATTTGGATCACGTCAATAAACATCAGATTTCATTTGTTTCTTGTAGTTTAGACTACACAAACTAAACTGATTTGACTCAGATATACCAAAAAATTATTTGAGCTGCTTTCTGTCTAAATAAAGCTTAAGATGAGCATAAATAAAGCATAAATGACCAAAGGATTGGTCTAATTCTAATTCTATGAGAACAGAGAACAGAAAAGTCCACAACACAAATATAACTATAAAAACACAGTGGAGAAATGCAAATGGATGGATTTTTCCAGTTGATGAACGATAGAAACATTGCCAGCCAATCAGAATCCATCCTGCTTTAAAGAGCTTGAATATTTAAAGTGGCAGATAAAAAAACTGCAGTGAGTGCTTATTCTAAACACAACATTGTTGTATGCTGGTGTCGATGCTAATATAGTTATCTTTACAGTTCTTGATGTGAATGGGCCTTAAATGAGAAAAAAATATCAAAGATAATGGTACATAAAAACACAGAAAATATTACTCTCCCCCACAAAGACTGTTTGAATATCGTCTGGGTTAAGCGTGGGAATGAGTAAAAGTGTCAAATATTCAGTTGTATGCTGGCTAGACGGCCCAGCTGCTCTATTCAGCTGCAGGTGAGGAAGGACCCTAGAGGTCAAGGTCAGGGGGGTTTTGTATGGTCAGACGTCTCGCTACACCCCAAATCATATTTGACTGGCAAATAAGGGGGTGATTATTACGGCGGATTCTTTTCGGTGCAACCTGGCAACCTTATTTTTTCAACATCTGTTCATTTACAATATCATGAGCTTGTTTTAATGAAGCCTACGGGCTTTTATTTGTAGCATCGGTCGCAAGGAAGCAACAGCGATTTTGCTGCATTTGTTCCCGCTCTTCGTCTACTGCAGTTTAAACAATGATACCCCTTTAAAAGGAGGGCTTTTTCTTCAGAAAACAAGTTTTTGAATGGCGGACGAAGACACCAGTCCACCCTCTGGAAGATTCCATTATTATCTCCACCTATGCTTCATTAGCTCAGCCGAAAAAGTCCTGCCCGCACCAACATCCCTGTACCAGCGTCTCAATGGACTGGTCCCCATCTTTCCCAGAGAGCCCCCTCTTCCTTGTCCCTCCCTGTTCCCCCTAATCGTCTCAGCTCGCGCTGAAATCAAGCTTAGAAACGCCGCTGTTGTGAGCCTCTGTCCTTCCTTCCCTCTTTTCCGGCTCATTCTCTCACCTAGCTCGCTCACACACACACACCCACCCACTGCTTAAATCCCTATCAGCATGTCAACAAAATGTCCGCCCAGCTGGGGTTGACACTCGCTCGCCTCTGGGGCTTCACCTCCTCCTCGCTGACCCCCCTCGAACCCTTGTGTTCATTTGTTCCAGAGCCGCTCGCAGACCCAAGTGTGTGATGGTAGTTGGTGTTTTGAAGAGTAACTGGTCCTTGCAGAATCCAGCACCTTTGTGTTGTGCCAGTCGTCAAATATGACTAAACTAAAACGTCTGATATAATGCTGATGAATATCAATATTCTCAACTGAGATGAGAAAATGAAGAAACTCTAGTCTAGTTGTTAGAATGGATTTTAAATGTCAATATAAACATTTCTAATAATTATGCTAGCAAAAAGAGGAGCTACAAAGACAAAGGAATAAAGTGCAACCAAAAAAGCACCACAGAACAGTTTTACAATATTATGGCAATGGATTAAAAAAAGAAAAAGAAAAAATACAGAGATACAAGGTTCATCATCCAGCTAGCGTCTGAAACCGACGAAAGGCATTTTGAATACTCAGACTGCAAACAATCTGCTAGCTTGATGCTAAACTAGCATGCGTATGGAACCGGTTGGGAAGACACGTCACACCAAAGCCGCCAGGAGACGGTCTGATGTCCCGTTAAGATTTGAGTCCAGGACCGTAAGGGGTGAGGGGAAGAGCGCTGGTTTACCCCCCTGGACTACTGCCGCAGCTCCTGGGTCCTTTTATTTGAGGCAAGCTGTTGGCTGCATACTAATTGTGCATCACTCAGTCATGAATTGGACTCGTCTGAGATGCGGTGTTTGAAATAAAGCTGGCGCAGGAGGAGGCCCTGTCTGGAAGGAGGGAAGCATATGCTCACTAAACCCGTTCAGACTGGCAAACGTCCAGTGCACTGAATGAGAAAGGTTAACATAGCTTGATGACTGGTTATAGTTGCATCATTCTGCAGGGAAGAGGAGGAGCCTGGGATCATGCAGCTCAAATGACCTGCATTCATTTTCATTTAGTTGTAACCGTTTTGCCTAATGATACATACTGTCAAGAGAGAAGAAAGGAAGTGGTGGCAAGAAATGTTGTTAGCCAGACTTGAACTTACATCATCCACACGAGCGCCGCATGAATGTGTCAAAGCACATGCACTAGCCTCTAGACAATTTACATATTAGGTTTGATATTATTTATTATTTAAATATGTAATAAAACAGTCTTGATGTGGCATGTTACAATCAAATGTAATGTAAATATTTTAAATATCTTTCATTAAAGTAAAATCATAGTTTTATGATTTAATATAATAAAATACTATTAAACAGGTTTTTACTATTTTAAAAACAATAAATATAAATAACAAAAAATGTAATAAAATATCTAATCTTTTTTGTTTTAACATCAAGATTGATCAATAATATAAATATATATTAAAAATATAAGTTTTACAAATATAACACTTTAATATCAGAAAAATCACAGAATTACTTCTCATATAAGATATACTTTAAAAGATTCAGTTCATCAAACAAATTTTAATATTACACAAAGATTAGTAAATACAAAATGAGTAAATACAAAATGCTGTTTTGAAAAAAGCTGTTCAATCCTGCCTAGCCCTATGTGAAAAAGTAATCGCCCCCTAAATCTAATAACTGGTCGTGCCACACTTTTGCAGCAACAACTGCAATCAAGCGTTTTCAGTAACTGGCATTTAATCTTTGACATCGCTGTGGAGAAATTTTGGCCCACTCTTCTTTGCAGAATTGTTTTAATTCAGCTACATTTGAGTGTTGTGATCATGCCACAGCATCTTAATCAGATTTAAGCCCAGACTTCGAATTGGCCACTCCGAAACCTTCATTTTGTTTTTCTTCAGCCATTCAGAGGTGGACTTGCTGGTCTGTTTTGGATCATGATCCTGCTGCAGAACCTAAGTTCGCTTCAGCTTGAGGGCACAAACTGACGGCCGGACAGTCTCCTTCAAGATTTTCTGATGGAGCGCAGAATTCATGTTTTCATCAACTATAGCAAGTCGTCCAGGTCCTGAAGCTGCACAGCAGCCCCAGACCATCACACTAACACCACAGTGTTTGACTGTTGGTATGATCTTCTTTTTATGAAATCCTGTGTGGTTTTATGTCAGATGTAACGGGACACACACCTTCCGTGGTCAGGCTTTTGCATTTTTTGCATTGGAACTCTTCCATGGATGCCAACTTTGCCCAGTCTCTTTCGTATGGTTGATTCATGAACACTGACCTTAATTGAGGCAAGTGAGGCCTGCAGTTCTTTACATGAGGTTCTTGGATCTTTTATGACCTCCTGGATAAGTCGTTGTTGCGCTCTTGGAGTAATTTTGGTAGACCGGCCATTCCTGTGAAGGTTCACCACTGTTCCCAATTTTCTCCATTTGTGGATAACAGCTCTGACCGTGGTTCGCTGGAGTCCCAAAGCCTTAGAAATGGCTTTATAATCCTTTCCAGACATGTCCACTATATTGTTTCTCATCTGTTCTTAAATTTCTTTGCCAAACTATTTGTTGTTCTTTAAGCATGCTTCACTTTGTCAGACAGGTTCTATTAAAGCGATTTCTTGATTCAACAGGTCATTAGTAATCAGGCCTGGGTGTGGTAGTACAATTTAACTCTGCTTTCGAAAATAATGTTGTTTTTCACAGTTCTTTCATGATTTAACAGAAGGGGCAATAATCTTTTCACATAGTTCCAGGTAGGTTTGGACAGTTTTTTTTTTTTGCCTTAGTAAATAAAATCATTTAAAAACTGCATTTTCTACTTAGTTGCATTATCCTTGTGTAATATTACAATTTGTTTGATCAGAATTATTTTAAGTGTGACAAATGTGCAAAAAAAAACAAAAAACACGAAGGAGGCAAAAACCTTTTCACGGCACTGTGTGTGTGTATGTATGTATGTATATATATATATATATATATATATATATATATATATATATATATATATATATATATATATATTATTATTAAATAATATATTATTTAGCATGTTTATTTTAATGCATGTTAAACATTAACTGTTTGTACTATCTGTTATTCATTTTTTAATTGAAAATTATTTATAAAAATTATTATAAAAATGGGGAAAAAAGTAAATATATATATATATTCTTTTTATTTTTTCCCATGTTAAATATTGTATAACATTACATATAATATATATAACTGTTTAATAAAATTATATACAATTTATCTTTACGAATATGTAATAAAACCGTATGTTCAATAATGATATATTTTACTGAATTTAACTTTAGTAATACTTCAGTGATAATTCTGCAGTCTAATTGTTTTATGAGGGAAAGTGCAAGTGCAAGTGTTTAAGACATTAAAATATGTGCCGCTAGATCACTGTTTGCTTGCATCAATCAGGTATTCTGCAGGCTATGAATAACCATGACCAGCAGATGAATGCGAGACAGACACCAGGCAGGACCAGTGGAGAAAATCATCCAGTCCCCAATGACACCACTCTCTTGATAAAGGGGGGCTCATACTGGGCTTTGTTCCCCTGTTTAACACTGCGATAAAAAACTCTTCTCTGTGTACTCCGCAAAGCATTGTGTACAAAGCAGAGCCCTTTTCTTATAGTCCGATGAGCAAGAAACAATGCAGCAGAGATGCACAGGAAGAGAAAGAGAAGATGTTTAGATCCAGACAGCAAAGACTTCCTTAGGGTTGCCAGGCATGCAGTAAAATGAACATTTACATCTTGTGTGGTGTTCTGTTTGCTAGTCAAATCTGTTTTGGGGTGTAGTGAAAAGTCTGAGCACACAACCCCCCTGACCTTGACCTCTAGGGTCCTTCCTCACCTGCAGCTGAATAGAGCAGCTGGGCCGTCGTCTAGTCATCGAAAGACTGAATATTTGACACTTTTACTCGTTCCCAGGCTTAACCGAGACTATATTTCGACAGTCTTTGTGAGGGGAGAAATGCTTTATGTGTCTGGCGTACTGTGGCGGCCATTGTCTGCAATATTTCTCTTCGTTTAGCCATAATTGCAGTGTCTTATGGACATTTATTTCGAAATCTGAGCATTCACACTTGATACATTTAAATCTGGTTTCACACCACATTTATATTAGGCTAGTAAGCATCAAATTTCATGTTTTTTTTTTGTGTGTGTGTTTTCGTGTGTGTTTAAACTACAGAAATATTTGCGTCGATATGCCCAGAAGCTTATTTTTTTCAGCTTGTTATATAAGCTTAGGATGTTGATTTAATTTACGATTGAACAAAGAGAAATATCACAAAAAATGGCTACCACAGTATAATGAATATTAATGATAATAACAAATAAAAACAATATTTTAAAAGTCTTTGTTGGGGAGAGTAATATTTACTGTCCTTGTCGAACTGCTTTTTGGGCAAATCTGATGCAAATGTTTAGGTTTGTGCTGGTGATACAAAAATTTGTTAATTTAAATGTGGTGTGACACCAGATTCAGATGTGTCAGTGTGAACTCTCAAGTAAGTTCATGAATAAATGTCTATATAGTTTCATTTTCTGGTGCAAATGTTTAGGTTTTTTAAATGTTATGCTGACAAACCTAATCTAAATGTGGTCTGAAACCAATTCAAATGTGTCAGAGTGCCCAAATTTAAAAGTTCATAAAAAAAATTAAAAAAAATGTCTTATGATTCATTTTCTACACAAGCATTGTTTACACACACACACACACACACAAATGTCCTTAGTTATCTCTTAAGTTCATTGGAATTTGTTTTCGATCATTAGACGCGATTTTGCAGTATATCGTTTCCTTTAGAGCTACCTTTCTACAAAACGTTGCCTGTTTAGGCATTCCCTTTAAATTTTCAGACACAGCCAGTACTGTACGGTAGACCATCACGCTCTCTCCCTCCCTCCACTGATAGCATGAGGACCCCTGGATACTTCCTTATGGCTGCCTGCAACGTGCCTGTCTGAAAATGAAAAACGAGGAGGTTTGACATACCACGCTCCAAACCTAAAAACTGATTATTCAGTGCGGATCACAGCGCATTAGATGAATGTAATTACTTTCAGTTGCAGTTTATTGGGGGTTTATGTGAGCTGTTCTGGCAATACACACATTTTTTTCGTCTTTTCATAATCTACTGCTGAGATGCGACTCATTTTTACAGACACCTGTATTCTGGGACACAAGATCCAGCAAAGCTGGTGGTCTCCCTGCTTGCCTTCATATGAATACATTTACATACAAATTATTCTACGCTGGCGGATACTAAGCACCGCTGAGACTTCACTGAGCAAGACAGGGTCCATAAAATCATAATATACAGACAGATCAGACAGCATCTCGACTGAATCAGCCACATATTCACCACAGTGTCACGATCTTACCGCAGTCCCATAATTATGTAATCATAACACAACAATCCAGATGGGAAAAGTGCTGCTAAGCAGGACAGGATGTGGCAAATGCATTAGAATATTATAAAACGGCAAAGTCGAAGCTAATGCAAGTACACAAATAGTGCAACATGTACATGCACTGAAAACATTTATTTTTGTCTGGCAAACGAAAAATGGAATAATACTGATAATAATGGTACAAGACAAAACTCCCCTCTTCATATGACTGAATCAACCTGATTACACCAGGTAACATCAACGGAAGTAATTTCATGGGACAGAAACAAACATAAAAAAGAGAAAGATTGTTGTTGCTGTTATTAATAATAATAATTGTAATAATTATTGGTTAATTAGTCTTATATATTTGTTAATCTGAACATGATATTTGAAGATAATTAACATAGATCAAATCATGAAAGGATATCCATGTGTGAAAATAAATAGGTTATTATGCTTATACTTGCCTTATATTAAGACGTTAATATTAAGTTTAAAAAAATGTTTTTGTTAATAATAATTAAAAAATAATAATTCCTTAATAGCCCACGTGTAAGACTTCTGTAAACAAAGTAGAAATTATATATTTCTTGGATTGCTATAAAACAATATTAATGTGTGTGCGTGTGTGTATATATATTAAATGTAAAGCTATATAAAATCTAAATATAAGTATGTATAAATGATTAAAAACACTTTCCCCTTTTAGACTTGCACTCTATTCATTTATTAAAAAAACTAACATTAGCTTCTCTATTATTTTTCTATTCTATTTCTTTTCTTTTTATTTATTATACAATTAACAAAAGCAAAAAGGCCTCAAACACAAGCTTGCTCTATTCTTTTTCTATTCTATCGTTTTCTTTTTATTTATAATTTTTTTAAACGTTGCTACGTGTACTGCGTTTAAGCAAACTGAGACTTCTTATAGCACTTGTGTATCATTGCTCTTTTGTTAGTTTTGATTGCTTCTGTTGTCCAATATATGTATATAATATAATAAAAATATATAACTAATATAGAATTTATATAATAACATATATATATATATATATATATATATATATATATATATATATATATATATATATATATCACAACAGTAAAATATACAACCTGCATGCATATATATATATATATATATATATATATATATATGTATATATAAAAATATTCGAATGAAATAAAATGATAACAGCCATGGTTGATTTCCATCACACAATATCAGGCCTCCAAGACTTTGTACCATGACCAAGCAGACTAGACGTTGCGCACTGATGATTAAGCAGGCTCAGTCGTTGAGCTGTCTGCACCTCAATCCCCAGAGGTGATATGAAGCACCCTAGACTGGAACCAACAATCCCCCCCCCCCACCCCCACAGCCCTGGGGTCAATCCCAGTGCCCAGACAGTCCTTCCCCTGACCCCTGACCCCTGTCTGGCTCTAGGCTCGGGGTCAAACATCACGGCTGATAAAGTCTGTTTCCCCGCCCCTTCATCCTGCGTGCTGGTAAACACACGCGAGCTGTGGCGCACACACAGCATCATCTCCGCACACGTGACGCTGAGCATCCTGGCATCTGAACTCTGTCAATCAATTCTCAAGCCCCTCCCCTCTCATGCGAGTCTGCACTCAAGCCACACCCCGTTCAGACGCTATACGGTGAACAGCTTAGTGATTCGCAAAAAGATGGTGATATGCCATTTAAAAAAAAAGAAGGTTATAATAGGAAGTGCAAGGTGTTTCTTAAATGTAATGAGTGAAACTGCTACTAATTCTATCTTTTTTCTTTCTTGTGTCTCCTCAGGTTTTGGACTAAATCTTGAACACCACAGACAAATCAAGAAGAGATGGTTTATATTTAATTACAGTTTTTCAGTAAGACTGTGTTGTTTTTGTTGAATCTTTTTTTTTTTTGTCATCAAGTAAGTATTTTTGGACAATAAAGGTAAGTTCATTTTTTTAAGTCTTTTTAAATGTACAGGACAAAGGTACAGTACATATATAGACATAGATCTACAGTAGATATTCATATAGATGGTGTGCAGATAGATGTTTATATAAATGGATAAATAACAGATGTGTAGATATAGACAGAAACATTGATAGATATAGATACTTTTGTTTGCTGTGATGTAAACTATTTCATCCCTAACCGCCTTGAATTTAAGATCTAAGTGTTTAAATAAATCCTGAAAAAATGGTCTTGTTGTCTGTGTGGTTCTTTTGTCTTTTCCTGGACCTTTTGACATAAATTAGATACTCAATGCTCAAAGGACATCGAATTGTATTTCAAAACATTAGAGGCACACATCCCATATTGATTTGTTGTGAGAATAATATTAAAATATGTTTTCTGAACTATTATACAACATAATTATCCCATGAAACAGCTCTTTTTAAATATCATTTAATTATTTTTGACCTGAACCCATCTTAAAGGTCACAATCTTCTTGATTGCATTTAACAAGTAAAATTTTTGCCCAAAAAAATTAAATTATAATTATATTTGATATATATTATTATATAAAGAAAATATTTTTAATTAATAGCTCGTTTTAATTCCCAGCAGTGTAATGCAACCCTGTTACTGAATGATTGTGGTGTGGTACCCAAGTATTTCACAAGTTGTGAAATAATATTATTCTTTTATATGGTGAATTTCAAAACATCTCAGTTTTCTACAGTTGTTTACAACACCATTACTTATTTTAAAATTGCACTATTTAAAAAAAAAACAAAAAAAAAAACATCCGGGATGTTTAGAAATCTATTTAGTAACAGGGTTGCAAAACTCGCAAAACACATAAAATGAATAGTTTAAATCCACCTCATATTATATTTACTTTGAACTGACCTCAAGTTGATGATCAGAATAAGGTCAAATTCCACCTTGCCTCAATAAAAAAAGAAACAAATAGTTTTATATTTTGGGGGTTTCATTTGGGATCTTATTTGTCAAAAGAGCCTTTTGTCAGCTTTTCTCAGACTCTGTGAGCTTTCACTCTGCCAGAAAGTGTTCATTACCTGAGGAATCCACTCAAACACACACACACACACACACACATCAGTCCTGCTGCCCATTGTTTTCCTTTAACTGTCAGCTCAATCGCTGGTCCAGTGCGCTCCAGTGCACCTACTGAAATCTGCCCCTCGGTCACCCAGCCACACTGACCCGGGATCAGGGCCAAGCCACTCTGGCCGTGACTCAGCCGCCAAGAGGCCAGACTTTGGCCTGAAAGAAAGCGAAAAGGAGAGATTATCCTATTCTGGGCCGGTCTGGCGGAGGGTCCGACGGTATTGACCAGGAGGGGCCACCCATGGAGCGGCCATTGAGCCATGAGACGGCCTGATATACATGCTTACTGAGCATGGCAGATTCCCTTACTCTCCACGGGATAAACCCACACCGAACAAGCCTCTTTCGGAGAGATTAGGGTGGCAGCTCTTGTCCCCTTGGTCACCCCTCCCTCGGCCATCCTCTGCCCAGAGACAGAGCTCAAACAGTCTGGACGAGCAGCTCCAGTAAAGCAGTTCTTGGTGGTCTGCCAAAGACGTTCATTGTCTTTGTCAGGAGAGGTGAGGAGGGAGTTTGGCTGTGAAGTCCTGCATCCTTTGCCTGTTGTGTCATATTACATTTAAGCTTCTAAATGTAATAACTATCTATCTATCTATCTATCTATCTATCTATCTATCTATCTATCTATTTGTATAAATACAAAGGTATAACAATAGGAATTAAAATAATTTTTAAGTTTTTGGTCTATTAAATCATTTGACAGAATTTGAGTCGAGAATGTAATTTTAAATGCTATGAATTTAGAAGTCAGCAATTTTGCTAACAACTTTTCCAATAAGATCTTTTTAATTCACTAGATGTTGATATTTAATTAAATGATTTGTAATTGTTTATTACCATTCAATAATTACGATTATAACATGTTTTTCTTTAAATATTATTTTATTGACACTCGTCCTTAATAAAACAAGCCTCCACAAGATGAGATAAACAAAATCACACAAAAACTAAAAACTTTTTTTTTTTGGACTTTTACTGCTTCTTTCATCTTTGTGGTGGTTAAATAAATGTTTATTCTTCTGAACAAACTGATCTGAAAATGTTTTTATATATATTAAAAACATTTATATAAGAGTGTTTGTAATTCAGTTTGTGGTGATGATTGTTTCCACTAAGGAGATCCAAATAACTGAAGCAATTATATCACAAGGGTTTAAAAACAGATGAAAGAGAGAATGTTGATGAATTATCAGATTAATTATCAGATTTTGAGATGAATTATCAGTTGCATATAACTATCATATGGACCATAAACCAAAACAAGTGATACATAAAGGTCATTATTTAAATCTAAAATAAATGTCATGATCTTAAATTGTCAATATTTCATGCACGTTTTGGGATTTTACA
This sequence comes from Carassius auratus, assembly GCF_003368295.1. Classification (NCBI taxonomy): domain Eukaryota; kingdom Metazoa; phylum Chordata; class Actinopteri; order Cypriniformes; family Cyprinidae; genus Carassius; species Carassius auratus. Next base: position 22,993,093 of record NC_039264.1, on the reverse strand, counting down.
ATTACAATTACCATTAAAAAATAAACAGAAACATGAACACAAAATCCAAAATTCCACAATTCATTCATTTTCCATTTCGAATATATTACAGAATAGTGTTGCGTTTTTAGTTTGAACTGAGAAATGCCACAGTTGTTCTCACAAAACACATATATAAATAGATAAATAAAGCAAACAAAATCATGACCTTAAAAAACATTTCATCCCCAGCAGATAGCATTATTGAAATTTCAGAACTAAGATGCCCTTTGACTCGTCTGAAATAGACTTGAGACTGAAGGAGAGGGCGAGTGGAGGGTCAACAGGGGGAGTGTGTTTGTGTGTGTGAACTTGAAGAGCGAGGAGCCAACGCCATCTGAAGAGCAGTTTGTCATGCTAACCATGCTGGAGCTATTGAATTCACACACAGGGAGGGAGCAGGACTTTCACAGGACCTCGTCTTTTTTAATGCAAAACCAGTCAGACCCCGCGCCCCCGGGGTTCATATACATACATGTCCCCATATAGCCCTCTTCTCAATTTACTGGGGAGGTGCACTGAGACATATACATACATACATACATACATACATACATACATATATATATATATATATATATATATATATATATATATATATATATATATATATATATATATATATATATATATATATATATATATATATACAAATTTTCTGAGATACTGAATTGGGGATTTTCCTTGGTTGCCAGTTATAATCATCAAAATTAAAGTAATAATCATTTGAAATACATCAGTCTGTGTGTAAGGAGTGAATATAATATACAAGTTTCACTTTTATTCTAATTATATGACCAGCACCTGTATATATATATATATATATATATATATATATATATATATATATATATATATATATATATATATATATATATATATATATATATATATATATATATATATATATACACACACACACACACACACACACACACATATACATATACCTACCTAGGTAGTTAAAAATATGTGTGGATATGATATGTATTAGTAACTAGTTTTAGTATTTACAAGTGGAATAATGCAGCACCATTTCTAGTTAATGTAGAAATTAATCTCTTCTTTAAATACGAAAAGCCACATTAGCTATAGCTTTATCGCGATTATTCACGGTTATACGATGAGTCGCTATTTACACTATTCATACTCAGCAGGCCCGAGAAAATTAAGTATTTTAATAAAATATGAAGTACGCTATTTTTTTAGTAAAACATTATTTCATCATTTATAGATTAAATGGTATTCTTCCGCTACAACAAATAGTCCCTGACGAAATAAAACGTTTTGTCAAACTAGCGGAAGGGTTCCACATCCCTGACCAATCAGAAGTCAGGACCTTCAAGCATGCATTTTATGTTTTACAAAATTATAACGATTTAATTATCTAGCCTACAATTGTTTAATTATTTTTTATCTGAAAGCCCGCAGATGGACTTGGAAATATCATATATTTTGGTAGGCTATTTAAATGCCATGATTACATTTTAGCAATTCATAAGTAAACCCTTATTCTTGTTTTTTTTTTTTTACTTTTATTCTGTTCATCTATCCAGTTTATTTGTGAATTTATTATTTCTGTTGCTTGTTAAAAAATCAAATGGCGTGTTTGATTCAAACAGAGGTGCATTTTTCTGGAGTCTGGTAGTCTGTAATCTTGAAATTGTAGAGGAAGGGTCACTCTATCAGGAGCTTCAATTATGTGTCATTTATTGTTAAATCATAAGAGGGGAGTCTAATAAGAGAACTGCAGACCACCAACATTTGGAACAATGGCACGGTGAGCGCATCTGATTGGCTGAGAGGAGAGCCAGGCTGCACGCTTCTTCTAATGGAAGAACCAATCACGGCTCAGGCTTTGACCCTAAACGCTTTTACTGCGGCACCCGCTGATAAGTGCCAATATGCTCTTTCATATAAAATTAACAAGACTGTAGAAACGCGGGAAAGCCGAAAACAGTGGTAGATGCAGGTTAGCGGCTAAGTGTGAAAAAGCGGGCTGTGTAAAAAGAGATTGCTTTCATCTGAAAATGCCATTTGTCTTGTGTATGTTTTCAATTTTTTTTTTCTGCCTTTTTTTTTTACAAGGCTATTCATGCCCTTCCATAATGTCGCGCGGGGCGTTTTAATGTGGCGACAATTTATGGAAGGTTCTAGTGAATAGATGCTTGTGAAGCTGCCAAACACGCCATTATGGACCGTCGTATTTGTTTCAACCAGGAAGCCTTAAAGTGTGTGTGTTGTTTTTTTACCCGTTTTCTCTCTTTGTACTACCAGCCTGAAGCTCAACGTGACTTCTAAACCTCTCTTAGATGTTCCTTTTTCAAGCCTTAATTGTGTAAATTATTCATGCGTCATTTAAATACATGCAAATGAGATTTCACCCCTCCCTGGTGTCACAAGGTCTGTGTTCTGTGGAAATGGCGGGATTGGAAGTTCAGGACAGACAGAAGTTTCTCAGCCAACTTCCACCCACAGAGATGATTAATTAACCGAGGGGCACGAATAATTCAAGATTAACTTTACGAGTCAACACACAACGTAAAAGAATAATAATGAACATTTTGGAGATTTTTTTTCTTTGTTTCTGTCTTCTTTTTTTTTTTTTTTTTTTTGCTTTAATAAAATAATATTTATCATATATTTAGGGAAACATATATTGTTTGTTTTACTTTGCTTGATTATTTTTATATTATTAAGTAAATAAATGTATTATTATTATTATTATTATCATATATTTTTTTGTAGTCAGCCTTGAAATCAAAAATCATGCTGATTTTTATTTAGGCTAGCTTACACTGATCTTACAACAACTTGAATGTTGAATACAAAACTAAGTTATATAAACACACTGCTGGAATTTGATTCAATTTATTTCAGTTAAAGGACACATCCATCGTTCTGTCAAGGTCAGGTTCAGGCCAGAATATAATCAGGGTTTTGTCAACCCTTTAAATTACTTTATTATACTGCCATCTAGTGGCTATGGCTGAACTGACATGTATGCTTTTAGTGAATGTGTCCTTTTAGTAATAATAGTGCCATATTTAATTTTTGACAGGAGGGAAACCGAGGACGTGAGAGACAAATTGTTCAGTGGTTTCAGTAGAAAACAACTCCAGAAACAATTCTGAAAGTTGTGAGCTGTGAAAATTACGTGATCAAGGATCCTTAGCTCGTGCCATCGTAGAGACTTTAAATACGCGTTAATTTGGCGTCTAACCCGATTAAGGTTATTAGGCTACTTAAACTGGGATATTGTAAGATACGAAAAGTTACAAAATAGACGAGCATTTTTACAACTACAATAATTTATTAGAGTCTTTGCTATGTCTTTACCGAACAATGTAATTATAGCTTAACCTTTGCTTCCCCCAGTGGTGTGAAAGAAGGACGTCATCTCTTTAAGAAAACGTCCCGAATAAAATCTACAATTGAAATACTATAAATAACTAAAGTAGGAATCGTGGTTGAACATTTAGCTTGTTTCCAGAGATATTGTGTTATTTATCTGATTCCAGTAATATAAATTATTATAAAATAATTATTTATTAACTTAATTGTTTATTAATTGACGTGTTTTGTATGAAAAGACTCTTTAAACTTTTATTAATATGTCACCCAATGTAAAGGCTAATGTAAAGCAAGCATTTAGGCATCCTTTAATAACTAGCATCCCATTAAAAGAGAATCTTTCAACTGAAGTTTAAGATTATGAAGATTATTTTAGATTATTCCGTCCATCTATTTCCAGGTTAATGCCCTCCTTTCACTTTAAAACTGTAATTAAGACTGGAAGATTTTTAGATTTTAAGATTATTATATAATATATGATTATAATTTAATTTTAGATTTTAAGATGAAATTGCATGCTTAATCATAGTTACATTTAAATTGTATTCACATAGGCCTAATTATATCTTAGAATACGTTTGTATAGTAATCAGTATGAAATGTTTGACATAGTTAAATAGTATTAATAGCTATTTATTAACTGAATTAGTTGTACTTATTTTCTGAAATGTAATGTACGGTATTTATCTTGCAACGCAACTTAATATATCCATGTATTGACACCGAGATATCTGGTCGTACATAAAAATATGTGCTTTCATACCTCAAAACAACCAACAGATGTCAGTAGATATCCAAATATACTTTTCAAACCTGCTAGCTTGACTGCATGATTATTGTTATTATTTTTATAACAATATAACATTTTATGTAGGCGACCCCACAGTATATATATATATGATCGTTTTACTCCATGATGAATTAAAACGTGGGGAATTAATTAATTAAACTAGGGAAATCATTTTGGATGTTGTCGTCCTTTGAAACTACATGTAAAAACCGTCTAAGATTGAGTTTAATTCCAAACTACAGTTGAAAGAACGACATGAAAGTTGAGTAAAGAACTTGTGAAAAAAAAAAAAAAAAAAAAAAAACCTTTATAAACTTTTCATATCTAGGCCTATTTTAATACCCTATTTAAATGTTTTTTTCTCTTTTAAATAATTGTAATATGTTTGTACTACTGACAGTACGCATAAAGTGTGCTTTGGAAAACAATACGACGTCTCCCTATTTCCATTTGCCGGTGTTCTGCTTCCGGTCTGTCTAAAAAAAGTCATTTTTGACATACGCAGACAGTGAACGTGAGGTGTCAGAGTTTGACATGAGCTCATGTCCTGTATCAGGCTGCTACAACAACAACAACAACAAAAAACCCTGAAGAGTTTGTAAAAAAACATCTGTGTAGGACATAAAAAAAAATCAGGAATTAATGTCCGTGCCCTGCGGCCTATGCCTTACTCTGAAGAGAAGAGGAAACAGGCTTGGCGTGCGGATCTGAACTTTAAAAAATCCTCCGGAGAGAGTTTACGTGTTTTGGTTTCATTTCGTCGATAAAAAGCCCACATCCGGATCACGAGCTCTACCTGGGTCACCATCCTGGCAGACGGAAACAACTTCAGGAAACTGACGGACTTGGTATGTTCATTGGATTCAATTATTTAGACATTATCTATATATTTTATGTTAAACGTTTATAAGACATAAAGGCAACGATGATAGTTAGAGCCTGCTTTGCGACGACGTTGCAACGTGGTTTCTGTTACTTTTCGCATCGCTCTTCAGGATGGACCAATCACAGTCGTTTGTGATAACTGTAAAAGTTTTTAACAAAATTATTTTCCTGCTATTTTTTCAAAAGGCTTACAGTTCCACGTCGGTTACTAGTATTTGAAGTTGGATATATTTAAAAGATTATACTATTTAGTATACACACGTTCCCAAAAAGACTTGGATTAAATTTGATTGCAACGCAATGGAGAATTCACATTTGTGAGCCATAGAGCGCCCCTTGGTGGAATATAACTTTTTGTCCCGCAGTTTTGGAAGCCACTTTAATAAAACAAGATGATGATGTTGGTCAGTGTATAGTCGATTTACGATTGACCAGATTATTTTGGAGCGTTGTAGAATTTTGTTTAAGTTTAAAATATGTAAACCACTATACATTACTCTAAAACGTTTGCCACAACTGTAATGGAATTTGGAATTCTGATTCCGAATTCTGATTCTGATTCTGATTCTGATTCCGATTCTTGTTTTGAAATGTAGCAGCAGAGTTTGGTAAATTATGGTACTATGGTAATTGACACTTAAGAGGTATTTAATTAATTATGTGTGTGTGTTTTTCTTTTAATAATTTCAGTTTTTATGTACCAATTTATTTAAACATTTCATCATTTTTTAAATGATTTAATTTTTAGTAATTTGTCTCAATTTAATTTAAATAATCCAGTTATTTTAACCGTTCTCTTTGATTTTACAATTTAATAGTCACAAACTATTTCTTTATTTACTGTAATTCAACAGCCTATGAAATAAATTACCATTTTTTGTTGCCTGACCATTATCATAAATAACCAAATCCTAAAATTGACATCTTTCCCTTTACAAAAGTGTACAGTCAGTGTGAGGTCTTCTAAACGACAGTAGCAACTTTACCTATGGTAACTATTGTATTTAGTCTGAAGCTAGTAGTCTCTATGGTAACCATTTACCATAGTAAATATTTGTGTAATTAAATCGCTATGAGGATGCTCTTCTTCACGTAGATGTGTTGATGTGGGCCAGTGCTCAGTGCGCATGCGCGGTTCGGTGACTCGGGTCCATGTGTAGGCAGCGAAGATCTTTATTTGGCGACCGGAGCGGCATCGGGCAGGGCAGATAGACAGAAGGGGATCCCCGGGATAGTTTCACACCAAAAATACTAGGGTAAATAACAACAACTAGACGCGTGGAGTGCCCTCGGAAGACCACTAAGCGTTTCATCTTCTCAGTAAGTTCCTTCAGAGAGCGATTGAGTGATAACCGGACGTTTTCAGAGTGTTTTGACTTTACATTAGCTTCGCTAGCAACTGGACTGTTGAGTTAAACACAGGCTTTACAAACTCAACCACCCGTTTGATCAAATACATCTGACGGATTCCGTCCAACTCTTTCGATACCGATGCAATGCGATGTAACAGTTCACTTTAGAGAAGAAACTTGTCAATTGTGTTCAGTTTGGGGGAAATAAACTAGTCATTTAGCTCGCTTGCTAATTGGGCTTGATGAGTTAGTCAGCATTAGCTAATGTTAGCCGGGTTAGCTAACTAGTTTTGCTTCCTCAGCACTAAACTCACCGGGCTTTAGTTGGTTTGTTGCCACTGAGCTTCACTTAAGCTCAAACTCCTTTTTAAACATAAGAAGTTAGGAAGTGTTGGATTTTATCTTTAGATCATCTGACAGATACTGTGTTTTTTGGTCATTGGATTGGAGTGCATAGAAATGTGAACAGATTCAGGTTTGTGGGTAGTTAAATCGACCCATTTCGTCTTATATTCACCCAAATTCGTGGCCACATTTATTTTAACACTTGAACAGTCCAGTGTAATTATTTTTTAAGTGTATAAGGTATGAAAATTGGTTTTATACCTGGTCACAATTGTAATTAGTAGGAGACCACAGAGTTGAAATAGCTTAGTCAGTAAAACCCAAGAAAGTTGAAAACTTTGAAGCAAAATTTTACTCCAAGGCATTTTTACTTTCACTTTATATCATTACAGTTAAGAGTCCATTGGAATATGTGATATTGTAATATAAAGCAATCAGTTACTTCATCAAAATGAGTGTCTGGGTTTCCCACTGGTTACAGTTGTATGTGTTTACATCATGACTTTTATCTTAATAATGTAATAAAAAGTCACTTTAAAGATTATGTGCACCAAATACAACATCATGACGCTTGTGTTTACGTCTTAAAAATGTAAAAACAACACTTTAAAGATTACGTGCACCAATGATGGTGGCGGTATCTCTTATAATGATGATCTGTTTTACATTTTTCCTTTTACGGACCCTTGACACGGACACCATTTTTTCCGAGAGGACAAACTGGTCATGTGATATTTACACCAGCCATGTAAAAGCGTTCATGTGAAACCAAGACTTTCATTTACAGTGAGCCCTATATTTAGATATTTTGATGGGTTTAAAAGGGTTAATGATAAATAGTTATTCTGCATATTGTGGTCAGATGTTCCTGGTGTTACGTTTGTGACTAGTAACAAATAAGTCATCAGTTCAGGGGCTGAGACCAAGGGCCGAGTTCAAAGTTCCTGCAGTTGATCTATGTAAGATCAGAATGTGATGTCAAAAGTGGCATGCATTTCTATATATATATATATATATATATATATATATATATATATATATAACCTATACACATTCAAAGTGTTTTTTTTTTAACCATTATTTGTAGTAAGGATGCATGTAGGCTAATTGATCAAAAGTGACAGTAAAGGCATTTATAATGTTACAAAGGATTTCGATTTCAAATGAATGCAATTTAACAAAGAATCCAGAAAAGATTCCCACAAAAAAAAAGCTAAAAAGAAATGGTCCTTGAGCAGCGAATCTGCATATTAGAATGATTTCTGAAGGATCACGGCACACTGAATGATGCAGAAAGTTCACAGTTGCATCCAAAGAATAAATTGCAGTTAAAATAAAAATTATGTTTGACAGTATTACTGTATTTTTGATCAAATGAATGCAGCCTTGAGCATAAACAGCCACTGTTGTATGTAATTGGTGAACTGCAATGAGTAGTAAGTATCTTGTGTCGATTACAAGTGCGTAATTGTTTTGTCACTTCTGGTTAATATTGCTCTTATGTTTGAACCCACTGAATGTCCACCAACTGCCCCGAGATGAGTTTAGCAGCTGTTGCTTATGAAATGCAAGTTGATTCAATTCTGAGACTTTGGACTTGGTGTAAAAGTGTAACTGACCGTCCACTGTTTGTCAGCTTTGATGATGCATGCTGTCACAATCCTGCCGAAATGCTTGAGCCGTTTCTCATGGTGGAGCAGAGGTGTAGTTCAAGGTTGGTCTGCATGGGTGTGGTGGTGGAGGAGGCTTAAGTTGTTTTGTCTGAAGGATGACTTGAGTGGCTTTTTGTAAATAGATTGGGTGGGACTAACTTGGTGTCACGAGAAACCACCAAGTATAATCATAGTACATAATAAAATACTTACAAATGCTTGGATTTTGGTCCTACAACCAAGAATCTCCCAATATGTCATGTCAGTATGTGCCGGGTGTTGTCGAATCCTGGCGTACCATGTTGAGTGTCTATTAGGCAACCAGCTAAGCCACTTGGCACCTCTCAAGTGAGTCGTAACAGGCATGTCTCTCCGAATCCCACACCACGCCAAGGACAAGCCTGAAGACCAGCTGTGTTCTCCATAAGAGATCTGTTGAACAATAATAGTTTTGTAGCTAAGTATATTTAGCAGGAATGAGGGCTGGATGTCGAGATCTGTTCATCTGCACCTGAGAAACACACCAGAGCTGCTGTATCTGAGATGGTGGCCGCTGGTAAACAGGAAGGACTGGACACTGACACATGGCCACTGCAATCCAGCGAGATCTTTGTACTGTTAAGCGTCCAATGAGGAAAGCCAGGGGAAGAATGCTGGAGACATATAGCTAGGCATGGAAAATGAAGGACACTTTTGTTTTGGCTGTAGACCAAAAGTACATGCCATTGTATTAGAGTCTGAGCATTTCACTTTCAGCTGACTGGTGTTATCAGTAAGGTGTGGTTTTGTGTTGGGGTATCCTGTCAGATTATAAAACGCTTATTGGTAATTGGTTTTACGGGCTTCATAAAAACTGAAATACTTATGAAATGGTAACTAGATCTGAATACATTGATTTGGTTTTGTAGAAATTCATATATATATATATATATATATATATATATATATATATATATATATATATATATATATATATATATATAATATTATTATTATTATTATTATTATTATTATTATTATTATTATATATGTGTATATATATATATATATATATATATATATAATTTTTTTTTTGGGGTAGTTTTGGATTTGTAAAATAATATTTAAATGATCTTTTTTCCATGTTTTGTTATTGGGTTAGTGTTATTTGGCATAATGGGAATAATTTAAAATCATTATTTCCTGAAGCTCAATGTCTAAGCTTAATTTTGTTGAATTTTTATCAATGTATTTGGTAAAAATCGGTATTATTTTGCATTGAGTATTACTCAAATTTTAATATAATTTACAATATACCTTTAGATATGCACCGAATGATTGGCCAGGGATCGGCATCGGGCCGATTAGTCTCACTTCTTTCAGATTTTGAGCCGATCTGTTTTGTTTAGGGGTGCACGATATATATCGGCCGATGATTAATGCACATTCATTATCAGCTTGGATTTGGATCAGCTCCGTGTAGTAGCGGCTGCTCTGTGAAATCACGCACCTTATGGTATTTACAGCTGATTGGAGAACCGGCTTTACTGACGAAATGCTCATTAATCATCGACCGATATATCGTGCACCCCTAGTTTTATTACCAGCTGCACGGGCAATAACGTCGCACATTCTTGCTGTCTTCTCTCCAACGACCGCTTCTCTCTCATAGATCTCATTCACACTGGTTAAATAGGGCTTGTACTGCACATTATTTTAGTCATTCCCACAGGTTTTGTGCTTGCACTAAAAGCACGCGCACCACCACTGATCTATATTCGTGGAGCGCACAAGCCGCAATCAGTCTCAAACAGCTTGAGAGCCACAAATACCAAAATGAGTGGCTAACTGTGCTAAAAGGTCAAATACATACAAAATTATGTCAAATGCCTGACTTGGCGAGTATCCTGTTAAACCAGTCTGTTTTGGAACGTTAAATAGTTGAGAAAGAAAACGTTTGTTGTGTAACAGTATATTGGGTCGGTGGATAAACTCTTAAAGGGACCGCTGTCCAATATCTCTGCTGCTGTCTGTCATGTTAATCAAAGATCAAAAGAGCAAGAAAAGCTTTAATGGTAAGCATTAATTTGTATAAAACATTTTTCCAATTAACTACAGAAATTAAATTTGATAAATTTACATTTGATTTCTTTAATTTCAGCATTTATTTGTGCTCTTGTTTGCATGTTTTGATTTGTTCTAATTGTATTACTGACTTTTACTTTTTTTATGAAGAAAAAACTTTGCATTAAAGAAAAGTTTTTGTTTTGTTTTTTTTGGGAAAAAAAATCGGAATCAGAAAAAAAAATCGTTATCGGCAGATCACACTAGTGATGTGATCTGAAGTGCTGCATCCTTAATTTAGTAGACTTAATAGGAAAGTTCACCCAAAAATCATGTAATGTCAAATTTTAATTTACCCTCACGTTGATCTTGTTTTTTTTCATCTGTTTAAAACAAAAAAGGATATTTTGAAGAATGTTGGTAACCAAACAGTTAATTGTAACCACTGACTTACTTAGTATGAAAAAAAACATAAAAATATAAAACAAATTATGAACTATCTTAATATTTAAACCATTTTTAAACTAATTCACATGTAAGAGTGCAATTATAGGCTAAATATGAAGAACTGAAGTTTTGCTTGTCAGTTTGTTCATTTAGTTTTATCACAGGCAAGGTAAGTAGTAGTGCCAGTGATACTAGGAAAACTCTCTGTGACTATAAAATAAGGCACAGTCAATTTAAGTTATTGAAGTTTAATGTGTGATCATGATAGGAGGAGAACAATTATTATCTTGTATAATAAACCCCATATTTATTCGTCAGAAATTTTATTTTTCAGCAGTGCATTGAGTTGTGTAGAAACAACTTGTGACAAACCAAGAAGCTAATTCTGTGCTTTTCTAGAGATTCTCCAGCAGTATTTTCCAAAGCTGGACTTCGCTGGCGTGGCAACTTTGGATTTCTCTGTGTGCCGAAGTGACATGAATACACCGTTAAGGTATTCATCCAGGAGCGAAGACTTATGAACAATGATTGCTGCAAATTAATATGCAGTTGCGAAGTACAGAATCATGTCTGACGGAGTACACTTCTATATTTGATTAAAATGGCATGCAGAACCACTTGTTTCCCCCATCAGTTCTTGTAGATCTGGCTCTCGGCCCGACAGACCAGAGAGATTAACTGCAGAATCCGGCTGCCATTCAAAATAAGTGCTTCAATCTAAATTAAGTCCTCAGCCGATTAGTCAAGTTTGACAACGGGATTATGAAGGTGAACTGTCTGTATGGATTTGTTCATACATAATGAATTTGTAACAATAGAATACCTCTTATAGAGCTAAGGATGTTTGTATGTGTCTTTTTGCGTAGTTAAATGGTCAGGCATGTGATATTTACAGCTTTTCCAAGAAGGTTTTATTGTGTTTTAGAATGCTAATTAAACCACACAATATAATTAGGCTGGTTTGCATTCATCCAATGAAATCAAAATGAAAACTATTTACTTCATTAGGGCACATTCCTACTCTTGTGATAAACAATTAATCCATGTGAGTTTTTGTTTGTATTTTCTAGTAATATTTAATAAAAATCTGGAAATTTGCGTCCATTCTGAAATTGGATTTCTTCTCTGATGTCAATTTGACAGCTTGGGCGGAGAATCCTTAGCCACTCCCCTCCAACCGTTAGTTTACAGCGAGTGACTTCCGGTTCACACAGACTTTAAAGAGGGATTTCCTGTCTTTTAGCATGTTAATTAAGGCGTGTTTACACGACAATGTTTTCTATTAAAAACGTAAATGCATTTTTGCATTTTGGTGGTTCGTTTACACAACGGTGGTGTTTTGGGTGCCTGAAAATGCAGATTTTTGTGTACGTTTTTGAAAAAACTGCCTCTATAAACTGCAAAATAAAATATTAGTCAATAATAATAGTCATGCTTGTGCATATTACATATTAAGGTTGTATTCACACCTGTCTTGTTTGGGTCGATTGAATTGAACTCTGGCTCGATTCCCCCTTTGGTGCGGGTCTTTTTGGCAGGTCTCAATACAGCAATCGTACTCTGGTGTGCACCTTACAACTGAATCGAGACCCAGTTATAGAGGTGGTCTTGGTTGGTTCTTGTGTTCACAACATTTGCCCGCCATTGAAAAATTAGTCGTGGTTCGACCTGGATCTCCAAGGAGACATGCTGCCTCATTGACATTTGGGGGTTGGGCAGTGTCTTTGGACGATCGCGCAGTTAGCCTACACTCGCAATAGCCTGCAATCGCTTTCCTATGCATGCAGTTTTTTCTTTATACCTAATCCGTCTTCTGCACTGCCACTGTCATGATGCCATGGTAGACGCAAATAAGAGTATGCTCTTTCCGCCCTAACCGTCTTGTAGGACTTCTTCGTCTTTGCAAAATCCTTGATACAACATCGTATAGATGACATTGTCTCTTTTGATTTTAAAGTGTCTTCATTTTGCGTTTGCAGCTGATTACAAAAAGATCAGTAAATAATAACAATAGCACTATGGAAAATCTTCATGATTAGCCTGTTTTCGAACTTCCTGCTTTTCCCTGTTTGAGAATTTCTGTCCAATGAATGGATGACCTTAGCACATGTGTGGTTCTGTTTACAATTTCTGGTTCACTTGCAAAAAGGGCAGCGTGAAAGCGAACTGCACCAAACCAAAAAAAAATCAACATTGTACTTGGTCCGGACCAAAACAAGTGAACTAGCGGTCTTTCCTGGTGTGAATATACTCTTAGTCTATAGGTATGTGCTCCGACACGTAGTGTTTCTTTACAAAGTAAAATCACCAAATAAATAGCTGGCATGCATAATACAGCGTTTTTAGTCTTTTTCGTGAATCTGTGTGAATTGGGATCGTTTTGACAATGTTGTCTCCTTTATGGGAAATATATATATATAAAAAAAATTGTTTTTAGAACATCGTTGTCATGTATACATTGCCTAATAGTGTCACCCAAAAATGTGAATCTAAAGGTAAGATATTTGCAGTAAAATATCCAAAAACCACTAAGCTAGTGTTATATATTTTGTCCAGCTGATTACTAACAATATCTCTAATGTTTTCAACTTCTAGTAAATCATGAGAAAATTCCCATTCTAAACCGTGACACGGGGCAGTGCAGTCACCTGTCAATTACGTTAGTTACCCTTTTTTACTGCCTTTACTGATGTAGAAACCACATGACAACGGTTTCATGGACAAATGCGGAAGTAGCTTCGCATGTTTAACTAGAAAGAGATGCCGATCTCGCTTGTTTTACTCAATAGGTTAGTTGTTTTGATTTGTATCCTTACAGAAAACATAAGCTATTATAACGATCAACAAGATTAGAATTATGGGGTATACACTACAAAGGTGGGGCATCGCATCTCTAGACCCGTTTGAGGACGCGTCTGATCGCATCTTTGCATTCACTTTGTATGTAATCTACTCGCGTTAAATCCATGATTTATCTTTCCGTCTGATTGATGGCTGTCAGCAGTTGGGTAGAATGCAACAAATCCCATCATTCCATGCTCTTTCTTAGCGTCATCAAACCACGCGAATGTTATTGTTTTGGTAGTATGCCCTCTCATGGCAGGTCCTATAACCTGTACCTAAACTAAACTAAAGTACAAAACTGTGGAATGGAAGAATAGAAAATTTGCATGACACATTTGCACACAAGCCAATCAGCGAAGAGCTTAAAACATCTGGTTTTATCAGAGTGTTTTTATTTGTGCGAGCCATGCAAAAAAATCCCACAAATAATGTAGAGCAAGTAACGCGGTGTAGATATTCAGTATGCTTTTGATGTGCACTAACATTCAACACTGTAACATGTATCATGTAACATACGTATTGGCTTGAATGTGTTTGGCTAAAGCAACAGGAGGAATTTAAACATGCAACTTTTTTTTTTGACCAACTTGTGCCAATATGTAAAAAAAAACAATAAAAAAACATCTGTTTGCATGGCTATAGCGGTCGAGCTTTAAAAGCGATTTAACCTCAAACGTGACTTCTGAAATGCTGCTAATTAACCCACAATGCTAAAAATAAAATAAAAAATACAAGTTGACCTCACAATTCAACAAGTCATAGGTAGTGACCTTCTCTAGTAATTACTGTAAATGAAACACATTTGGTGCTGCCCCAGTGTTGGTTGTTGTTGTTATCTACAAATTTGACTATAACTGATCTGAAGGCCAGTGAAGAGTATAAGTGTGTGCGTCAGTGTACATTTGCACTCTAGTCTGTTTGAGATCACAGTGGGGGATGGGTAGATGCGTGTGCATGCTTGTGTGTGTGTGTGTGTGTGTGTGTGTGTGGAGAGGGGGTGGCTGCTCGCGACTGTTCTTACAGCACAAGTTATTCTTTGTGCCCACGTGAAAAGCAATTGGCTGTACTTTCTTTCTGTGTCGTTCTGTTGCTAGGGGGCACTCCAGGTGGATCTTCTGGCAGATACAGGGTTAACGACGTCCATTTTGTTAGGTAACACCCTCGTGGCCTGATCTGTCTGTGGTGTTAAAATGGCAGGGCTTAACCCTTGATATGCAGGACTGGAGCCTGCAGGGGCACCTTTGACTCAACCCTCTTGGCAGCCAAGACATGCTTGTTGTGAGAGATCCAGAGGAACATCTGTAGCATGTTAGACTCCGCAAACTTACCTGGGACTTAGTTTTTTAGTGCTTATCATCTGATTGGTTTCAGAAATGTGTTGGTGAATCAATCAGGAAGTCCTTCTGCGCTGGACAAGCTTGGTAAAAGCGACTCCACTGTCCTTCTCAGGAAGCACTTAGACAGTAGTCCAGTGCAGCATGACCTGTGTCTCAGTTCTCATCTCTGTTTGCGGCGACTTGAGAGTTTTTGGCTAACTTGAGTTATCGATATTACTCATAATTGGAGTTAAGGATTTTTCAAAACCCTTACTACAGTGTTAAACTTTGAATTATAACTCATTCAGCAGAGAGTCATATATTTGTGCTCTTTTTTTTAAATATTTTTACTTGGGCCTGTAAGTTACCACTTCACAACGCAGTGCAGTCACTCGCATCATGGCAGTGATTTGGACATGGATAGGCACCAGTAATTAAGGTTTGGCAACACATAGATTTGAATTTTGATTTTATTTTTTTGCAAAGTTTTCAATAAACTTTGAATAAACACATACATTTATTCAATTCAATTTGATATTCAAATAAAAGTAATTCAATAAGGGATTTTCTTGCTCCGTTGACAGTATACCAACATTTTTACTTCTCCCTCCAACAATAAAAAGTCAAACTTTTATATAAAACTTTAGCAAACTTAAATTTATAATTTTATATGATTATTCAAAAATGTACAAAAAAATTATGTATTTATATATATTTAATATAATTAAATAATAATTTAAAAATTTCAATTAAAATATTTTATAAACACACATTTCCATTACATTTATTTTTAATTGTTTTCTTTTAAATGGAAATTTGAATTTAAATATTTACTTTAAAAAAAAAACAATTACAATATTATTTTAATTTATAGTTTTTAAATGATATTTTATATTATATATTTGTTATTCATTCTTGTGTTAATGCATTTTTTTTCTTTCCTTATAAAGATATTTTTTGGTTGAAATATCACTTTAGACTTTTGTAAAATGTATAACATTCCCATTTTACACCTAGAATTTTTATTCATTATTTATTTTTTAAATTCTAATTTCAAGTACAAAAAAAATTTCCAATAAGAGCATAAATTGGCAAAACATTTGCAACCCATTCTTATTGATGCTATTACAGTTCATTCTTTCCATTTCAATTCTTCAAATCTCATTTGTCGATCTGCTGCATAATTTTTCACAAGTTTAAAAGTGCATAAGCAGATCTTGAAAATCAGATGTTCAAGTTTGCACCCGGTCAGGTGACCATCCCATCTGTCCCGGGCCAGCGGGTCATCCTTATTGCTGAGCAGCTGAACGTACCGATCCAGTTTGGGTTGTATTGCCACCATGCTGTGTTGTTGTACAGCTCTAGCGATGCCTCCTATTGTCTTGCTCGATCTGCGCCCTTAGGGCGGTCATTACATCAGACGACTCTTCTTCATCAAGGCCCCGTGAGGATAGTCACCGCACTCCCAGCTCGCCGCGGCGTGGCATGAACAGACATGTTTTCCACCCAGCAGAGACAATCCAATACACCATGTTGTGCTGTTAGCACTTAATCGCGTGCAGACGTCACCGAGGTTCGAGTATTTCTGTAGTGGAATTGTTAGTAAACAAACAACTGCGCGACCTCTATGTAGCATGTGGTTTAAATGACATCACAATCTCAAATCTGATTAGCTAAACCCAAACACAGATGTAAATAATCTTCTGAAGTATGTCTGTTGTTATCAAAATATTAATCTTCCTGTTTTGCGTCACACTGTGGTCCGTTTGAAGCTTCGCAATTGATATGAAAGTGTAAAAACAAGTTGATTCTTTTAAAAAGGGATTGGGTTCGTCGTATCAAACCCTGTTGTTGAGGCATGAGTGGTGCACAGATCTGATGCCATCCACTTCCCATGAGGCTTTGCAAGCCACGTGCCTTGCAGACAAGCGTCCATTTCCTAACCAGAACAAGTGGCTTGTGTATGACTAAACTAGTCACTCGGTGTGAAAACCTGGCAGTGCTGTTCTCAGTATGACATTAACTGGTGATGCAACGTTTCTTAGTTGGAGATCATTTGTGAAACTGTGTGTTAAATGTTAAATGTTGTTTATTATCATTTAAGTACAGCTAATGATTTTCTGGATTGTGCAATGGACTCGGCTGAAGGCATTTCTGACCGTCAGTATACATTGACAGGTTTGGTGACCTACTTTTAAAAGCCCTGTCCAGTCTGTGCTCCTTTACATTGACAATTATATCTGATCCCACCAAAAAAATGTCCAGAATTTGATGTTAACACTATAATGGTTGAGCCAGCTATTTAGATAACACTATTTAGATGTGAATTGTTCAGATGACTGGGATTTGATTCAAAAGTTAACTGTGAATGATTCGGTTTGATTAGACTAAAGGGATCGTTCAGCTAAAACAAAAAATCCTGTCATAATTTACTCTGTCCTATGAGTCGTTATAAACCTGAATGAGGTTATTTTTATTTTATTTTTATTTTTTGATTTTTTTACTACTTCTGTTGGACACAAAAGAAGATTTTTTTCAAGAATGTTGGCAACCAAACAGTTGCTGGTAGCAATGGACTTCAATAGTATTTAGTTGAACTATTACATTAAGGTTGTACCATTTTGATTCAGTAATTTTATATATACTTTATATTTTTAGGATACTTTCATGCTCAATTTAATGTATCTGAGCAGAAGTCACCAATTAAACAATGAAATCAATTAGGCTGGGTATCAATTCAGATGTCCACAATTTTGAGTCACAAACATTCGCTTCGATTTCTCAATATAGTTTTATTACAAATGCTATTGATATTCCAAAGAAATGAACAGTAAACATCAGTTTCCAAATGGTGAATTAATAAAAAGAATTTAACAGCCACAGGCCTGTATTTTAAACCTTTTCTTTTTTTGTATAGGGTCCTTTTTTGAACGATATTAGGGCCCTATAAAATTCAAATTCAAATTAGAAAATTAAACCCTTTTATTTGTTGGCAAACGAAGTGCTGCACAACAGAGGTTTACTGATGAAATTAAAAAAGAAAACAAATGTAATTTTTATTCTTTTAAAAATAAAGATTTATGTATTAACAGTAGTAGCATTGAGTCTTAAGACCGCTAAATAGTAATATATTCTGACGCTTCTTAATGTTAAACTAAACTTTTATTTTGATGGGTTGCCATGAAGAACTTGCAGCTGTGTTGAATTTGATATGACGCTAGTTTTCTCAAATGAAACGCTATAATACTAATGAAGTGACTCTCAGAGCAGCTGGAGATGATATTTGTGTATTCATATCATAGTGAGACCGCAGAAGCTGAAAGCGCAGCGAGCGTCATCTGCGTTCGTAAACAAAACAGTGTGTCGCGCCATCCACCACTGAATGCGGAAATCCAGATGCGTTATATCAAATGCTTCTGCATATTTATAGTGTTCCCATAGCATTTCACCCAAGCATTGCGAATCACGCGTACGGCTTTGTTCTTGGTTCTTATCAACAGTATCTCCGCCGTGATAAGTGTTGAATGAATGACGGGCTTTGAAATACATACTTTGAAACCATTTTCACTCAAAGCGTTTGTAAATTACAAAATTAGCATTGAACTAAACCGAACATATTGAAGCTGAAACACAAATAGTATTCACTTGCGAAACCTATTCCAATAATCTATTTACAACTTTGAAAAATGTGATGCTCTTCAGAATCTGTGGTTTCTAGGTTTGGAAAAGCCTTAAAGTCATGATTTCCATTATATATATATATATATATATATATATATATATATATAAGACGAATCTATGTTTCTTCTGTAAAATAAGTTGTGAGTGCAGTCTCTAAAAAGCCTTATCTGACGATCCCAAACCCCAAAAGTGGATCAAACTGTTAATCACATGGACCAAAAGACACTGAAACTTCTCTTCAGGATCGAGGTTCTCAAATCCTTCCATTTGCATAAGCTTGTTTGGATCAGCGTGATCATATGCGCTGCTATTGTCTAGTCAGTTGGTTTATTGACTACCTTTTATTGTCGAGACCACTGTGGCGGTTGAGCAACAAAGGGGCGGACACTTCCTCCTCATCTCTGAAAGGCTTGTTTTGGAATGTGTGGCCGCGTTCACTGCCAGTCAGTCCCTCAAGGGGTTAAAAACCTGCTTCGGTTTCTCGGCTGCGTCCACCGACCGGTTCCAACTGGTTTTCTGGGGAAATGCTTGATGTGTTCCATGGAATCTTGGGAAGGGTCATGTGGAGCCCCAGTGATGTCATGGCAGATGAGAGCAGGCCTGGGTGTTGAATCAGCTGTGTTGCTATCAGATGGCTGATATCATATGTAAGACAGGTAGGTCGGCACGTCTCGTGTGTGTGTGTGTGTGTGTGTGTGCCTTGATGTATCCAGTGGATCTTCTTCCTGTAAGTGGCTGTTGGGGTTTGCATGCACACAGCCCGGCACAGTTTAAGTTTCTTGATTGTATTTCCTGTTTGTGGACTTTGATCCTGTGGATCGTCTTTTGAGAAGTGCCTCTCTGTGGCTTTAAAAATCTGTCTTTCCTCTACAGGTGCATTCATCATATACTTGTAGTTCTCAGCCAGGGGGTCGTGACCCAAAAAAAAGGGGTTAATGCGAAAAACCATGTCAGATGCGAACTGGTTTCGTTTTATTAAAAGGGAGGAGTATCTTTTGTCATGTGGTTGACGTACGTGTTGGAACAAACTCTACAGTATAGGACTATTGGTGCAATTCATTTTTGGACTGATTGCATGGCATGCCCTCATCCTCAAAAACTATAAAGAGAACTACACACTGGGAAAGAAAGTACTATCGGGGCTACTTTGAGATAAACATGTTTTGGGGCTTTTGTAATGATTTGGGTGTTGAATTATTGGCTGCTGGGAGCCAAAGATGTTTAGAAATTGAACAGTAAAACTATAAAGAGAAGTCTTGAATTGTTAAAAAAAAAATCAATAGCAGCACATCACAACAAATCTTTTTTTTTAAGTTGTATTTTAGTAGTATTTTGAAAATGTTTTTTTTTTCTTTTTATATAGAATTATTTTACTATTCTAATTTTTTAACAAATTTTTCTTTGCTGTGGTACAATAAACATCACAATCATTATTTTTAGATAATGTATTTTTTTAATAGTGATTTTTTTTCTACATTCACTAATTGTAATAATAATTATTATTATTTAAAAATATTATTATTTTTAACTCTGGCGCAATAAATATTTTTATATTTGATTTGTTTTGTTTTTTTTATGTCCAAAGTAAAATCTGGGTCCTTGATGTTCTAGAATGTTGTATTGGTGATGGATCAATATATCTGACCGGTTTTAGATAATTTGATATTACTGGTTTCAGATGATCCTGTGTGAACGCCACCCAAAACAAACCTGTTCAGCTTGAATAGTTTCCAAAGTCTATCAATTAGGGCAAATTAAAGCTGGAAAAGGCTCTCAGCCATTCAGATTCGAGAACCAGAAACAGCTGTTGTGTACAAGGCTTTCTGCCTGAATATGTCTGACTCCGTGGTCTTGTTTTACAGGTGAGAAGATGTCAGAAGACGCAGTGCGTCAGACACGCAGTCAAAAGCGGGCTCTGGAGCGGGATGCCCCTGCTTCGGAGGCTGACTTGAAGAGGGTCAAGCTGGAGAGAGGAGAGCTGGGAGCTGTAGATGGACTGAAGACCAGAAGCGAACAGGCCAACAAGGTGGCTAACATCCTGCGGGCCGGGGAGGTGAAGGCCACCATCAAGGTGGAGGTGCAGACCAGCGATGAGCCTGTGGACATGAGCACATCTAAGAGGTAGATCGCAGGCTGAACATAAACGCATGCTTTTTATCCCCAAGCCTCCTTTTAAATGAAATAACTCAGCTGTTGATCTTCGGTGGTAGTGGCTTGTGAACTGGAGAAATGGCGTGATGTTGGTCCTGCCAGTTCATTTTTAGGTTTGTGTTGAGGACACTTAACCTCCTCTTACTCCGATGAGACTTTGTGATAGTAACTCTGAATATAAAACATCTGCTACATGCAAAGTCTACAAGGCATCAAGTAGATGAAAAAAGGAGAAGTGCCAGAGCTCACTGTGATGGTGCTTGTGCTTCGCTGGTTAAAAAAAAAAAAAACTTGAGGCTATGTTTAAATACCATGTGTACGATTCAAGTTTTGCGTAAATTCAATTGTAGTTTTTTATTAACACACAAATAGAATTTATTAAATCGAAGCATGCACACTAACTCTCAGATGAAGTTTAGTGATGCACAGATAAAGGATGAAGTGCATGAGAGATGATGTTTGCATCCACAAAAAATCTACATTTACACCATCTATTAATCTAGATTAATCGTAAACCTACAGGCCCATTCAAAAGTTTAGTTTTTATTTTATTCTGTTTGTTTGTGAAAACACTACTTTCAACAAGGCTGCAGATATTTGATCAAAAATGCATTAAGAACAGTGCTACTGTGGAAAATAATTGCAATTTTAAATAACCCTTTTCTATTTAGATATATTTTCAAATATGCTTTATTCTTGTGATGGTAGAGCTGAATATTCAGCATCATTACCCCAGTCTTCAGTGTCACATGATCCTTCAGAAGTCATTCTAATATTTAGATTTGCATATGCATGGATGGCATATGTGTGATCTAAATATATATAAAAATAGCTTATTTAGTGTTCGTTCATGATGCATGAAACGATGTTATTCTATGCAACTTTAATTTATCAGTATGCGTAGTAATTAACTTGAATGTTAAATTAAGCTGTACTGTAAAATGTTAATATTATCATGATTACACATGAATCTTTATTATTTTCTCTCCGTTTTCCGCTGTTGCCTCAACAGAAGTAGAAAACAAAAACACAAAACTAGATGTCTTGCATCTTTAACATAAAACTTCCCATTGCATTTGTAGTTCGGTTGCTTAAAAAAGTTTCACTTGTTGGTTATTTACCTTGACACTTCGTCTCAGGATGTTTGACTGGATGGTAAACTTATGGCATGATAAACTGAAGGCAGTTCCTGTTTGTTGGTGAATGCATGATTAATGTAAAAGCCAAACAGAAGTGGTGATGAACCGGAGTGGAGCTCATGATAAAGAACAAAGGAGGTGGCCTGATGCCATGCGGGATGGGGGAGGGGTACAAAGTTGAGTTAAAGATGTCACACTCCACAAACACGACCGTTGTACGCTCAACTTTTCCCAAAGACCACACTCCACGCTTGCTCAGCATGCCGGTCTCCCCTCGAGTGGCACCCTGCCCTGCTAGAAGAACAGAAGAAGAAAGAAGTCCCAAGTGTTTGCTGTCGCACCTGAACCCTGCCTGACTTTGTGAAACGAGGCCTATGTCACAAACTGGTTTGAGCCGGCCGTTGCCTTGGTTTCCACACTGGCAGGAACAGTTAAAGAAAAGGGAGGGTGTGAGTCATGTGACCAGAGGGAAATTCTTGCACCATGTGATCTTGTTGGTGCTGGCTAATACACAGGAAGTGATATATAAATATATCTATAAAGCCAATTCTGGTTGTGCACGTCATGAGAACCTGCGTTTAGCAGTCATAGCGATTCCTGTAAACCTGGGCTTGTGTTTTTCAGGGGATGCGTTCAATTGGTCGGTTTCCTTTTTGAGGAAAATCAAGTGCTGTCCAGGGATACGTGATCTTTCTTCCAGCCCATTTACTTGAAAGGGCCGTGCTTTCGGAAGATTTTCCTGACCCTTCTTCCTCCTCATCTTCTGCTGCCTGAAGAAAAGGATAGCATACTTGCTGTCATGCTTTTCAGGCAATGAATGATTGCCTACTTCCAAATGTGCAATTTTTTGTAAACTTGCTCCTCGAGGAAGTCCAAAAGAATTATAAACATTTGGTACAAAGGATCTTCAGCCATGTCTAGGGACCAGAATGACTTGAAGACTTGGGAATAAACTCTTTAGACTGAGAAAACCTTAGCAATGCCCTAACAACATAGAACAAACACTATGCAATGCATGAACAACTGTTTTGAGCAGCCTAGCATCATGTCAGCAAGCGAACACGGGACTTTGCTACTACTTGTGTGATATTACTTCTAGCGTGGGCGATATGACCAAGTCAGTTTATTTCACAGTGCTCTAACAGGGCTCTAGACTCATTCTTCTCACTGGTTGCTCCTCTCCATGTTGCACATAATTTGGCTACAATTGTAATTTTATTTTTGCTCCGACATAATGATAATCAGTGCGTGGCGATAAACATTTATCATAGTTTATAATTTATATCTTAACCAAAGTGGTTTACATTAAACACGCTCTTTTTCATCAGTAGTATTTGTGCAATTTTTTTTTTCCTTCTCTTGTGAAGGGAGTTCCACTTTTGCCATGTTAGAAGCCGAGCTTTGGATGCTTTCGCGATCTTTTTGATCCGTTTTGCAATGCACCTTTTACTTTTTAAGACTAAAACAAAATATGTATTCATTGTTATTCTTAATTAAAAAGCACAACAATAAAACAGTATGCTACAGTTACAAACTAGCTTACATAACGTTTATTAAAGATTTATTAATAAATTAATTTGAAAGTTCTGTAATAATGCTACTGCATGCGGTCGTCACCTGACTAATAAAACAAACAATATATTTAAGCGTCTTTGGTATTTCCATGGTTTGTACAAAACAAAACAAACGTGAACAAATCGGGGGGTTATGACGTCATTGGCAAGTGACATAAAGGACCAGGGACGAGACACTATTTAAAATAGCTATTTCTCTGAATTTATACATTCTTCGAAACTTTTCGGATAATGTAAGTACACAAGTCAGCAAAATATAAAATACTTCTACTGATTTTTGGATATTTGAATAATAAAAAAAATTCCATATTGTAGCTTTAACAAAACAAATAAGATGAGGTATGGCTTACACCACTGTATTATAAATACTGAAGAATCAAACAAATAGAAGAGAGCCTCCGTGGCGTAACGTAAGAGAAACTGAGAAAACTAAATATGAGATGTTCGAGAAATGTATGAGAAAACTAAACTGGCTGTCGTTGACAGGACTTGGACGTTTTTTTTTTTTTTTTTAATTGTGCAGCCCTAATGCAAATTATAACATTTAATGACCGCCTAGCACAGCATTGCAATGGAAGCGAGTAACAGTGTAAAAAAATAAATAAATCTTGACTCATTTGATTATACCACCAAGTGGTTTCAAAAGACGTTAGAAAACTAAACTGGCTGTCATTGACAGGACTTGGAAGGTATTAAAAAAAAAAAAAAATTATGGACGTCACGTCTCGCACAAATGTGACCAGGTCAAATTTCAATTCACACATTCTCAAATTGTCACAAATTACAATTATAACAAATTTTACAAAATCAAGACCCCTGTTTAAATAGTCTTTATGATATAAATTTTTTATACCATATAAATTTCATAATTCTTGTCACCAGTGTCAATATCACAAATACAAATTTAAGCCTAAATAAAAAAAAAAAATAGATTTAAGAAAACTAAAGCTAACTGAAGACAAGTAATCAGTCAGTCATTTTCAACAGGAAAAACTGTGACATTCGAACAAATATATATGAAACGCTACATTGTATAATCTAATGTATAAAATCACTTTATATTCTTCACTGTATAAATGTAATAATTACAAAAGTGATTTAGTCAAGAGCAGTGAGAATTTAACATGATCGACAGACAACGGGAATATTAGACTGCTGTCACTTTAAGAGCTGCCAGATCCAATATACTGAGTTAACGAGGATACCTGCAAAGATTGGTATTTTGACGCATACAAATTTGTGTGTTTTAATGTTCAAGGCCTATAAAGCGTTAGAAATTATTCTGTTCAATGCTCCCACACTCTGTGTACCATCCTAACATTCACGTAAATCTCAGAAACAGCGACCATAACGACAATAGACCATATTTATCCACTTAGTAAACCCTAGAAACCACCTGGCAATGCCATATAAACAACCTCAAGCAACACATTAACAAGTATTTTGTGTCGACTCTGAAGCTGATTTGCAGTATTGCGTTTAGTATGTGACCCTTATCCTATAAGCAGCAGAAGGCCTCTAGCAGATTTCCCAGTAGCCCTCTCTGACACTCCCCTCATGAACCCACCAGCGGCTGGAGTAGGAGCATGAGAGCGGGTGTCTTTGTTGATATGTGAGCGACCTGTTTGCAGTGAAAGTTGAGGACTGACTACACACAATAGCCTGGCTGCTAGCCGTCCCATCCCCCTCCTCCTCCGTCCCTCAGGAGGGGCCTTAGACCCATCTGGGTACAGCACTACTGTCCTTAAGAGACATCAACGCCACACTGCTTGAGTATTTCTCCTGGATAGGGCTGATTTGTATTTGGAGCTGCTCATGTATCTGATCTGACCATAAAAATGTTGTGTTTATGAGACCTTCTGATAATACTTGTGACAGTTTCTTGAGTACAAGAGTTTGAAGACAAAATGTGCAATCAGTGGACGGAGAATGACCTCTAGTGGGCAGTGCAAAAAATACAGCATTAGGTGAAGAGCAATAGACCATTAGTATGTAGTAGAAGCGTGTTTAGTTTTTTTGGTTTTGGTTTTTTTACAGGTAAACTATATACATATATACTATTGTAATTGTTAAACATTTAGTGTTAAATATTTAAATCAGTACAAAACTTTTTTGCATGTTAAAATCAGCATGTCGTGTCCTGTATAGGTCTTGGAAAATTCAGTAAAAATAATGGATTTTTTTTTAATATAAGAAAATATAAAACAATTGTTTATGTATGATCCAGTATTGTAATATAATTATGATTATAATTATAATCATGATATTACATTACAATTTTTTGGACATTTGTAATAGTTTTTGCATGAAACCACTTGGTGGTATAATCAAATAAGTAAAGACTTTGTTTTTATTTACACGGTTACTCGCTTCCATTGCAATGGTGTGCTAGGCGGTCATTAAACGTTATCGTTTGCATTAGGGCTGCACAATTAATGAAAATTAAATCCCAATATAGACATAAGTTGTGGTTGTAATGCGTGTCTTTCAGTGAAGCACGGTTCTGTGGTCAGCAGTTAATCTTCATCCGAGGGCTAGAGGGCGCTCTCACGCTGAAAATCCAAATGTGCCCCGAAAGAAGAAATCCAGGAAATCTCTGCAGCTGAATAAACAGAAGATTTAACTGCTTTCATTGATTCAAAGTGACTAATAAACACACCACTACGACAATATATGGTCTATTTGAGTTCTTATATATTTTTTTCATCATAAAAGTATATCTGTAATTAAATGCTAATCAACAGTCTTTATCACTTCTTAGAATACAATGAAATATTGTGTGCCTTAATATTAAGAAGCCACATCATCTCACAGAGGGATTTATTTTAAACGCTCGGCTGACGTTATGAAGTTAATTTGGGTAAAAACATGTTATTAAATGTGGTATTTTCACGTGCTCTCAGATGGAGTGGCATTTAATAACATTACACTGAGAAGATATGCAAACACCTGTCATTAATGTGAACGATTTCGTCGATTTCATAATCATACAATTATATTGTCTGCGATTATGAACACGTTTTTGCATCGCTTGTCAGAGAACCATGGGTCTGTTTGGTGAATCCTGCTCCACCTGAAAGCAGGTGATGGAGATTTACTGCTAATCACAGGAACCTTGTCTTTACTGATAAAATGTGCATGACAATCATGATTAATCGCGTTTGATTAATTGTGCAGCCCTAGGTTGAATGCATCGTAATCTTAAGAATCTGTAAAGACTATACATTTATTTGTGTGTACTCAGAATAACAACAAAACATTGTGCTTCTGTAAAATAAAGCAAACAGGATGCACTTTCTGCCGTCTCGGTCTCTGAACTTGAGCGAGAAACTTCGAAGCTCTGTGTATGTAAAATATATCTATAGAGGGTCTACTTTCAGATGGAAAAAATCTAATAAAATGTATGCGTTAGCATGGATGATTTACATGAAATTTTTATGTGCATGCATAACGCGCTGGATTGTTTAAGCAGGCTTTCCAGTTCAATAAAATAACAAACAAACAAAAAACTACATTTTGGATTTTTATTCAACTAAAGTGGGCATGCTGTGATCTGTACAGTAATTTCTTACTGTAACTGACAGATTCCGGCCAAAGAACACAATGTGGGAGGGAGTGGGAGTCATTCTTCTGGGATTGGGGTGGGACGAGATGTTATTTTTTTGTGGGAGTGGGACGGGAGAGGTTTGGAAATCCACTCCCGTGTCACACCCTCTAAACACAATGTATGTAGCATTTCTAATTTATTTGGTCTGCTGTTGTTGTCGTTTTTTTTTTTTTAATTGCTAACTGTTTACTTGTCTTCACCAAGCTTGAGTTTCTTTGTTGTTTGTTTTTGTTTTTTTAAAATAGGCTAGTATTGCTTTTTTTAATTTATCATATTGATACTGGTTTCAAGAATCATGACATTACTATGGAATCAAACATCTATTTATTAAAAAAGACCTTATTTAAAGCAAAAACAACTATACTGTGATAAATATCGTTATAATAGGGAAAATAATTACTCATTTTGGTCATATTGCTCACCCCTATACTTAACATTTTGGTAATATGCAATTCTAAATATTCCATCATTTAAAGGGACGGTGTATCTTAAATCAGTGTGTTTTTAGCCATTGCTCATGTTCCTTCTATCTGTTTCTCAGTGACATAAAGAAAGAGCGACCTCCGACGCCAGATGATGTCATTGTTCTGTCGGACAATGAGCCCTCCAGTCCATGTGTGAATGGGGTCAGCTACAGTTTTAAGAAGACGGACACTGACATGCTCATGGTAATGTGATTTCTCAGGATTTCTCATTTGCAATTGATCAGATCTCCTGTTCACTTACTCACAACTTTTTGTGTGTGTGTCCATGTCATGTGCAGAAAAGCAGCCCGGCTGAACGTGAGCGCATCATCAAACAGCTGCAGGAAGAGCTGCGTCTACAGGAGGCCAAACTCGTCCTGCTCAAGAAACTCCGACAGAGTCAGACCCAAAAAGATGTTGTGCAAAAGGTAAAAAACGTGACAGTCGTGATACGATAAAGTTCAATCTGAGCTGACACTGACCTCTTCTGTTTTGCAGTCGACCAATTCTGTGGCTGCTCCGCCACCTCTCATCAGGGGCAGCCTCTCGTCCAATAAAGGACCCCTACAGGTCAGTGTCAGTGTGTCAAACTGTACTACACTTCAGAGCACATGACCTCACTATGGCGCATGTTCACAACAACATGTCAAGTACTGTCATTATTAGAGATAATGAATAAAGAAACGCAATATGATTATTATCATAAAGATATGATGATAAACATAAATTATGATTAAAATAATTTTTTGTATTCTAGATAGATTTTTTGTGTGACCGCCTTTGTTATAAACGAATTAAAAAAATGTATTATTATATTTATTATAAATGGTAATAGTAGAACTGGTACTGCTACTAATACTGCTATTATTATTAGATATAATTATAAAGATAGTGTTTTGGATCTTTAATCCAGTTTTGTGTAATATCCTTCAGTGTTATGACTAATAAAAAAAATATTAATAGTATTATTATTAAAAGTATTACTGGTATTGTTTCTACTACTGATACTACTTTGATTATAAAGATAATATTTTGCATAGTAACGAATAAAGACATTAAATAATAATAATTGTAAGTAGTAGTAATAGTATTATGAGCTAAAAATAAAAAAGCTTGGTAAATAAAAACAAATAATGAATGAAGAAATTAAAAAATATGCAGTGGGTACGGAAAGTATTCAGAACCTCTTAAATTTTTTAAGTTCATTTGTTTTTCCTCATTAATGTGCACATAACACCCCATATTGACAGAAAAACACAATTGTTGACATTTTTGCAGATTTATTAAAAAGGAACTGAAATATCACACGGTCCAAAGTATTCAGACCCTTTACTCAGTATTTAGTAGAAGCACCCTTTTGATCTAATACAGCCATGAGTCTTTTTGGGAAAGACGGAACAAGTTTTTCACACCTGGATTTGGGGATCCTTTGCCATTCCTCCTTGAAGATCCTCTCCAGGTCTGTCAGGCTGGATGGTAAACGTTTGGTGGACAGCCATTTTCATGTCTCTCCAGAGATGCTCAGTAGGGTTTAAGTCAGGGCTCTGGCTGGACCATTCAAGAACAGTCACTGAGTTGTTGTGAAGCCACTCCTTCGTTATTTTAGTAAAATAAAAAATCAGAAGTGGATAAAAAAATATATATATTCTGGATCATTGCTGTTCAGTCTATGCATTTTCCTGCTATGGTTTCAACATGTTTCTAAAAGCTGAACTGTGAAGAGTTATTAAAATCTAAAACACGTTTTGTTTTCAGGTCTCCAACCGAAACTCGGGGGCAGTCATTCCTCCTCCTCTGGTTCGAGGTGGAGCGCAGGTCTCCAAGCTCGGCTCCCATAATACCGTAGTCATGCCACCCTTAGTCAGAGGCTCCCAGGTACGTTCTGCTGTGGCTTGATTACCCCTAAAGAGAATTGGAATTTTTTTTTTTTTTTTTTTTTTTTTAAATATACAAATCCATTCTCTCTGATGTTTGTGTGTGACAGCCCATCGCTGTGACCCCGCAGCAGATTGCAACCCTACGGCAGCAGCAGCAACACTCGGGGACGGGTCCCCCTCCTCTGCTGCTGGGTGCACGCTCCTCCGTACCCAGCGTACAGGTGCAGGGCCAGAGGATCATTCAACAGGGCCTGATCCGTGTGGCCAATGCAAACGTCCTGGTCTCACAGGTCACCATTTACTTGTTATATACCATTTTTTATATATATATATATATATATATATATATATATATATATATATATATATATATATATATATATATATATATATATATACACACACACACACACGATGGTTATTGCAGTAAATATATATTTACATATATATTTACATATATATATTTACACACACAGTGGTTATTGCAGTAAATCTTGGTTGATGCAGTAAAAGTATTTATAATGCTAAGTGTTTAAAAATAACATTATAGTATTTAGAACATTTTATATCTAAATATTTTATTATACAGGGTTTTTTATAATGTATTTATACAATTAAAGCTACTATAACTGTTATTTTAAAAGTAAACAAATGCATATTAAAATATATTATTATAATTTTTTTTTTTTACTTGTTCTACATGTCATATAATATTGTATTTATATTATAAAAAAAACCTAACTATTAACTTGTTAACCACTATAAACACGTTTTTAATGCTCTTCGCCATTGAAGTTTTCAAATTAATCAAGTTTTTAAATATTTATAAGTAGTTATAAACTTTAATATTATGCCATTTATAGTATTAAAACACCATCTTATATTATTAGGTGTGTAAGGTGTGAATTGGACAATCTTAAATTGTCAACCCCTATTGCCATCATAAGTATCAATTATTAAAATTATGTACTTTTTGACTCCTCAAACTCTTCATGGACAAGTATTTATCTTCTCTTTTTATCACTAATTTTCAACCCTGTTACCATCATGACTGTTGATTGGGAAAAACTAGCATTATCAGCATATATACCTTTTATAATATTTGTTATCTCTTGCTAATTAACTAGGAACAGTAGCTGTATTATGCATATTTTATTATATAATTTATCATATAGGTGTAGTATTTAATATGCAATGTATTTTAAAATGTATTGGTGTTGATAAACTGATAAATGGAAGCGGTTATGGACTCACATGATGTTTTCCCTTGTCCAGGCCTCTTCCACCGGTTTGAAGAGCTCTCAGTCTGGTCTGGGCAGCAGCACCAATGAGTCTCCTGCCAGCCGTCAGGCCGCCGCCAAGCTTGCGTTACGAAAACAGCTGGAGAAAACCCTCCTTGAGATACCACCACCTAAACCCCCAGCACCGGAGCTCAATTTCCTGCCCTCGGCAGCTAATAATGAGTTCATCTACCTGGTGGGGCTGGAAATGGTGGTCCAGAACCTGCTAGATACATTGGCTAAAAGTGGGTATATCATAATAGTGCGTATTTACAACATCCAACACTATATATTGCTAACATCACTTGCTTTTTTTTTCAGGTAAGCAGCCACAGACAGAGTCTGCATCCACCCCGGCACCCAAGGAGCCTTTCACTTGCGTCCAGTGCCAGACAGACTTCACCTCTCGCTGGAGGCAGGAGAAGAGCAGTGGCTCCATCCTCTGTGAGCAGTGCATGAGCTCCAACCAGAAGAAGGCCCTGAAGGCTGAGCACACCAGCCGTCTGAAGGCTGCCTTCGTCAAAGCCCTGCAGCAGGAGCAAGAGATCGAGCAGCGCATCCTGCAGCAGGCCGCCTCGCCCGTCTCCAAGACCACCACCACCTCATCATCATCTTCCTCCTCATCCTCGCCGGTGATTAAATCCGATCACGTGCTGGTGTCGCCGCAGTATAAGCAGGTGAGCACGTCGCTGTCTCAGCAGACCAACAGGGGCTCGTCGGTCGGTCGATACCACACCACCATCAAGCAGGTAATGGACACTCCTGTCTTAGTTGCTTTCGTCCCAAGCATGGTGTTTTCTGACTTGAGCATGTTTTTCTCCTCAGACTCCAGGCCAGCTGTCCCGTAGCGTACAGCAGGCAGTGAGTGCGGGCGCACGTGGAGTGAGCCACAGCTTCTCCAATTCCTCCCAGCTCCAGAATGCCGTCAAGGCCGCCGCGCTGGTCAGCAGGCCAGGTAAGCATGTCGTGAGGGCAGGGGAAAAGGGCACCAGCAGCAGAAACCCCACCACCAATACCTGGAGGAAACAGACAAGCGGCACCGCAGGTAGATGACGCCTACTTAAAGAAAAAAAAAAAAATCAACAAAGTCTGCCCCTTCCCTGTCTCTTCTTTTCCTGTATCTGTACCTGATTGACTGCAAAGGGCCAACATGCAAAATTGTGCTTCTGTTAACTTGTGCTACACATTTTTCTAAAATCAACAACAAAAACACAAAACTGTATAATTTGTAAAAGTTGGTTGAGACTTAGTTTTAGCCTGACAATTTATGTTGACAATTATGTTGTCAAGCCCTTATCATTACAACTGTTGAATATTTAAATTCTATACTATTTCAAAAATGTCATACTATTCATATGTCATCATCATTTCAACTATCATAAAACAAGAGCAGGCCGTTTATCACTTTATCTTATTATTATATGGTGGATAAGAATGGGATAATCTTAGATTACCAACCCTGTTACCATTGCCAAATTCTGTACTATTCCTTAACTAAATACATATACATCTTTTATTTATATATATCTATATATACATATACATATAAATATATATACATATGTGTGTGTGTATATATATTCATTACTATCATACATAACGATAGGTGTTTAAGAGGCGGTCAACCTTAATTTGTCAACCCTGTTATCATCAGAATTGTTGATTTTATTAAAGTTAAGTACTATACATTTTATCAAAAACATTACAGGAGATCATCTTTTTCACTCTTCATTAACAAATTAAAGCCTCTTTTCTTTTTATCACTAATTGTCAACCCTGTTACCATCATAACTAAATTAAAAACTAATAAAATTTCTATACTATATTAATCAATTAACCAAAAACTGTTATGACTTCTTTTCACCTCTTCATGGACAAATAAATATCTCTTTTTTTAAATCACTTTTTCTTTCATTCTCAGTTGTGTTAGAATTGAGCAATCCTAAATGGTCAACCCTGTTACCATTATAAATGATTAAAATTTGTTAGTATTCTGGTACTTAAAACCGTCATGTGACAATCCTTTTTACTTTTCAAAGATAAGTAAATATTTATTTTCTGTTATAAACTATTTACTTGCAAAACTAGACATGTCAGAAGCAGAAAATCTTAACGTCTTCAACCCTGTTGTCGTGATTTTTGTCATAGTAAACAACAGATTTTTTTAAATGGGTTTTTGTAAATCTTTCACCTTGTGTGTCTGTTGCTATAAGGCTTGTATTTGTTGGTAAAATATCCAACTGTCAATCCTGTTACCATCAACGCTGTTACTTTGCAACCTTGTTTTTAAAGTCACAGTTGGTTTAGCTTGAAATGTAGGGTAGGTTATAAACACTTCACATCTTTTAGAAATGTTCTTGGTCATTCTTTCAAAATCTGCAATTCTCCCCCGACAGGTGTCACCATGGCTTACGTCAACCCCAGTCTGTCTGTGCACAGGACAACATCTCCGGTGGACCGTCAGCGAGAGTACCTCTTGGACATGATCCCTTCCCGCTCCATTTCCCAAACAGCAAACACGTGGAAATAATGCCCCGATTAAATCACCCTCAAATTTCTCAGAATTATAATCCTGTCTTTTTGGACATTCGGGCGGTTATCAGTATCAGACAACCAGCCGTTAAGCAATAATAAAAATTTTACGAATTATTATATTTTCTCTCTATTTCTCCTTTGTTCCGTGACCCTTAGTTGTACAGTCCAAGGTAAGACCCCATAGGCCAACGAGCGTCCTAGAGGAGAACTGTACTGGGATTAGTGATCAAGGACCTTTTCTACAGGCCTTTGTATCTGTCTACTGAATCCCTCCATTACCCAATGGGCTTTAGTGGTCTAATACACATCACCCACAACTCCCAATTCACAGCCCTCCATGTGGAGTAATTGCTCCATTATGTGAAACTAAAGCCTCCGCTTAACATTTCTAGAGGCTCATGAACACTTTTTCCCACAAGAAGTGGAGGACTCAGGACCTCAGAGTTCCTGCTTGATGCCACGGATTGTTTTACGAACTTTTTGTGGACCATCGACACACCTTTAGCTACGTTTTTCCGACCCACAGCATCTCTTGAACCGATATGGGAGTGTATGTTTGTGTATTTGATGTCAATACATTGCTTGTTTTGTTTTTTAGCTTCACTGTGGACTCATTCCACCCTTTTCAGAATGGCCTTTTTTTAAAGGCTAGAAGTTTAAGGAACTGTTATACTGTTGAGGTGGTTATACATCTGCTGGTGTAGTGTGTGTGTTTGAATACTCTGGGTTGTTTCTTTTTTTTCTTCGTAAGCTTATAAAGACATTTATCCAAGAATTGTGCATCAGGGATGGTTACAGAGATGGATGTAACTAACAAAAAGCAGCAGCCGCAACAGGACTACTACTAGACCCCTTCATGTTTGAGCGATTTGTTTATGAAATGAGCCTGACGGTAGCTTTGTTTTTTGTTTTTTTTGCAGAAAAGTTTTATGCTTTTAGTTACCGTTGTGATGTGCTCCCCCATAGGCTTTCTTATAACAGCATCTAGGTAATATTTGGATGTTGTGTTATTTATAAATGTGACTTTAAATGAAGGATATCCCATTAGCTCCTTCCCAAATAGTTTCAAAGCCTTGTGAATTTAAGATCGGACCGTATTTAGTACGTTTCAAATGCAATTTTTTTTGTCTAATGCGCAGTTCATTCATGTCCTGTCTACGATTTTAGATCCTGTTGGAAGTCGTGCCGCTTAAGTCACGGCTTAATCTTTCCTTAAAGGAAATGTTTGAGTTGAAAGCATTACTGCTTATTGAATGTAGCACACAATCTTAGCTAAATTGAGTCCTACCTGTTAGGTGGTGGTCTTGTTATTTTTACCATCTCTTATTTTCCTTTCATATGATTTGATTTGCTAGCAGTACGCTTGGTATTTTTAGCTGAACAGTTATGTATGTTATATACGACAGCTCGGGTCCTTTGTCAGCGCAGTCCATCAACACGTCGAGTCAGTTCTACTTCCTTCGATTTGTTTTCCCGTTTCTCGAGACTATCCATTCTGTGATCTTGTGGAACGTTTTGGACACAGAGGCCCCTGTTTCTGACTGGTGTTTTAACTACTGCCGGCTGCTGACAACTAACACCATTCCATTCCCCCTCGAGATGCTGCCATTGTTTGTGGAGCATCTCTTTTAAGAATAAAAAAAAAAAAGTTTTTTTTTTCATCTTTTTCTGCTCTATCAGTTAATAATTATAATAAAAACTAATTTTAACCTGTTTCGTCTAGTGTGTGGGTGTATTTTGTGTGTGAATGTTGTTTTTTTTGTTGTTTTTTTTTACTGTGATCTAATTTGAATACATATAATAAACTGGTTTGATGGAGTGTGAAATGGCTTTTGGTCTGGGTGGACAACATGTTAATTTGATATGAGTGAAAATGAGGATGTGAGGAAGGATTTAGAAATAAGTTTTTAAGGAACAAAATAAAATTTGCACTATTCTCACGTTCCAAATCTGATTGAAATTCATTTTTATATTCATGCATTGGTACTAGCCATACAAATTCATAGTGACCAATAAGTTCCAAAGGCACCACGAAAGTCGTCTAACTTTAATTTTAAAAAGAAAGAAGTTCTCAGAAATATCATATGGGTTTAGAACAACATGAGTGTATTGTCCATTAATATTTATCTATGGTTCTCAATTTATTCCCCAACGTTACATCTACACGTTATAAGTTTAAATTGTCAATTTTTATTAACAGAACCAAGAAATGTTAATATTAAAATAATGAAAAACAAATTTTTTTTTGTTTTCAGCATTTTAAGTTATAGTATTTAAAGTTTGCTCTTTGGCCATCTTGCTCTGTAGATAGCTGTATCATCTTGGGCCATTAAAAAGACCCACATAAGTCAACCCCTACTTTATTTGAGTAATTTATTTTATAGTTCCCCATTAATCTGTTGCTATTCTGCCTCAGACTGTTCTCCCAAAACTGATTGTTTTTTTCCCAAGACGTGACTAGAATTCATATATTAGGACTATCCAAAAACTCCCAGCTGAATGAATTTGTAACACTGTTTCTTTGCATTTGCACACTTTGTTTTATTAGCTTGTGTGCTTTTAGCTTTTTCCCTTCTGCATCCACGGATGTTCTGCCACCTGCTGAATGGTTGGACGTGTGGAAGGATTGAACTGGAGCAGAGTACGGATGAAGACTTGGCATGCTTCCTGAACACCGGCATTGTCCGAAAAAACCAAAGACTTGCTTTGAAGACGGTGAAGTCGCCTCAAGTTGGTGTCATCATATGGCATCAATCCAGTCACCATGACGTATAGGATCACCCCGAGGCTCCATACATCATACTTCTTTGGGTCATACGGCGTTCCCATGATGACTTCTGGTGGAGTGTAGGCTGCAGAACCACAGAAGGTATGACTGAGCTCTGAAGGGTCTTGAACAGAGCGGGCGAAACCGAAGTCTGTGATCTTAACTTGTTCTTCGGCTGTCAGCAGTATGTTTTCACACTTGAGGTCCCGATGGAAGATGTCCATCTGGTGGAGGTAGTTGATGGCACTGACCATCTGAGAGAACAAGTTTTTGCTTTGGTCTTCTGGGATGCATTTCACTTCATGTATCTTCTGAAGGAGATCTTTGGCTGCAGCTTCCATCACAATACAAAGTCGTTTACCAGCCACCTCAATTAACTCATGCATTTGCACAATGTGCTCGTGATTCACGCGTCTCAAAATCGCTAGTTCCCTTGGGAGAAACTTCTGGACGAAATCCTTAGGGGCCTTTACGCGATCCACAATTTTGATGGCCACGTTACAGTGGTGTTTCTGCGAAGTGGCGAGCTTGACTTGGGAAAAACTGCCTTCACCAATCTCGGCTATGAACTTGTAGCCCATGCCTTTCAAAACGTTTTTAACAGACATTGTTTTAAGTTTACAACAGCTGCATGAATACTTTGAGCTTGGCCTTGAGCTTGGTTCACGTTCCTTCACCCTTGCTGTAAAGTATTTTGAAACAGGCATTTGAATTCTACAACATTCTGACAGATATCAGCATTCTAATTTACGATGTCATAATAGACCATACAAAGTGGAGTCCAGGGATGACTTATGGACACATACCAGGTACAAAGAAGAAACCATCAGCCCTCTGGTCTTTATCTGTACCCCATTAAATCCACATTTATCCCTAATTTAGCATTTTGTTAATTTTAAGAAGACTTGACTGATTGTTGAGAACTTAAGTAAGGTGCTTATAGCAGCTTTAGCAGTTTCACCCTCAGAGATAGTAATATATTACTTTATATCTCATTATAATAATTTACTATTAACTTTATATCTCACATTTTGACTCTTCTTACTTTAAACATTATTTCGAAAATGCCGTTATTTATTTTTCATTCTGTGGCGGGAAACATGCACCCTCACATCGTTCGCGCCATAAATGCAGTTCGATTCTGCAACCATCGTTTTAATTATGTGCTAAGAGAGACCAGCGTCGAATATTCGAGATATTTATACCAGTAAGCAATGTCTCGGGAACACATATAATCGTTTCACGGAAACTTCCGTCATCCACTATTAGCAAAAATACATCTC
The DNA here is from genome assembly GCF_003368295.1 of Carassius auratus. NCBI lineage: Eukaryota > Metazoa > Chordata > Actinopteri > Cypriniformes > Cyprinidae > Carassius > Carassius auratus. Next base: position 22,955,689 of record NC_039264.1, on the reverse strand, counting down.
GTCAAGCATTTAACGTGTAATTTCGACGCCCTACATCATGAGGCCGGTGAGTACTGGAATGGATTTAAATGAATAATTTAAATGAATTCTAATTGCTTGTCCACAAATGCCTCTCATTAGTTTTAGATGAACTGGAGCTCATTATATCCCTAGCGTTTCAATAGAATAGAAAAAGTGCCTGCACTGCAGTGACACAAAATGACCTCTAAACGGCAGTGTGGCGCTAAACTAGCCATCTCCATTAATTCAGTTTTCATCAGAACACTTATTATTTCAATTATTTTAAACAATGCTGATTGCCTAATTTTAAATACAAATGAGCCAATTCGTGCATATTTATAATAGGATTAAGCACTTTGACAAGTTACACTGGTTGTTATTCTATGCAAGCCGCATCACAATTTACATGAATTAGTGAAACCTTGAATATTAATACCTCACTGCATGAATGTATGCATTAGCAGTAGTATTACATAAATAATGCACCAAAGCAGTACCATGATGAATAAGCATTTGAACTGAAATAGATATTTCACACACTCTCATACTGAGGATGCTACATCTGAAAGGGATGCGGTTCATGCTTGACTGAGCTCTCCAGCATCAGGGGTGCTCAGCCAATCAGATGGCGCTCCCGGTGTCTCCCTGCCTCTTAATTGGCTGACACTTCCAGCAAGAGTAGCTGATCTACGCGTGGAGCCTGGGTTTATCAGCCAGTAGGCAGAAGCAGGGCACACAGTGAGAAAAGAAAGAGCAATAAGAGGGTGAATATTGCTAGAGATAAGCGCAGCTGAATTAATCAAGATGAATCACAGCTCCAATGAGAAAGAACCTGAGACCATAGAGCCACTGCGTTATCTCAGGTAAGCTCTTTTTTCTTCTTCTTCTTATTTTTTTTCTTCTTTCGTTATGTGATTTAAATTGGACATGCAAAACCCTTTAAGACAGGTTTGTGTTTAAAAGCATTTGAATGGGAATCCCAGTAAGGGTGAGTAATATTTCCACCATCTTTTCATTCTAACTTTTACGTGAATGCGATTTGTGACACAGAAGGATGACTGTAGCCTAATATCCCTGGCTGGTTAAAGAGAATGCATTTAACTTAATTTCCTCACAGCTTTCCTGTTTACCAAAATAAGACGCATCTATTATGATCGGCGTGCTTTAACAACCTGGAAATGTGGCTTGTAAGCAAACAGGTGGAAGGAACAGTCCACCTCAACTCTCTCTTCAGCAGTTTGTTGGTGATTGAGGCATGCCGACAAAGGTGATGTGACATTTTAGCTGCTGGACGTCGTGATGGCAACGCCATGGCCAGCGATTTGCTCTTTAAACAAGCAAGAGGTCGCCTGTTTCCTGAGCTGAGTGAAATATGACATGTCAGAATTGCTTTCTAAAGCATTATCAGAATATAAAAGTGTCAGTGTAATCTAACATCTGACAAATTGCCTCATATTCCTCGTGAGGTTTAGATATAGCAGATGTAGCCGGAGAGTATATATTTAAAAAATGATACAGAACAAATGGTGTTTTGATCAGAAGCCTGAGCGGCACGAGATTTGCTTTCCATATACCGGGCTTTCCTGGCAAAGAGAGGCCCTTGAAGCTCTTCACACCAGCCCACGGCGTTTAAAATACGGTGGTCGGCAGGAGACGAAGCAAATTATACACTTTAAGGGAGGATGGAATAATAGGATTTAAGGATTTGAGGTTTAACGGTGTGGATTCAGGGGAGATTAATGTTCCTACTGTAACCTAAAACCCTCAGCTAATAATGGTTTTGCTTGAAAACCACATGCAAACAATTGGCTTTTCTATTATCATTTATGTACGCCGTAACAAGATAGACAACATTGGGTTAAAACAATTGGATTTAAGAACCGATGGGATCTTTCTTCATCGACCGCCATTCGAAATTAGCATTTTAATGAAATCTTTTTGCAAGCCACATATAGTATCCACTCATTTCAAAGCAGATTTCTTGGGAACGGGCGAGGCTTCTGAATCATTAGCCGTAAATAACTAAAAGCGCAATAAATGGTATAACCAAGTTTTCAACGTCAGTTAACAGTTTTGTACAGCTGAGACAACTGGTTCAAGTTAACATTCAAGTTAAAGATGTCTTGCATTACAAATTAAAGTGGATGAAGCACTAATGTTTTTGGCATTACATTTCAGGATAGCTGCTAGTCAAGGGCTAGCTAGCATGCTCCAATGACATGACATCATTATCTGTTTCAAAATGGTAAGTCATATGCCAGATGATTGGCTCAAAAACAGGACAGATTTCAAACCGTCTACTTCCGAGGGTCCCTGCACTAACCTGTCACCTCACATTTAGATAAAAAGGAATGTTAACAGCTAGTTTTCCTCACATTCGTTATATTTACAGTTTCTTCTTTATTCAGAATTGTAGGCCTTTTCGACCTAACAGTTGCAAAACACGAAAAAAAGTTGCTGGATAGGAGTTAGCAGGTGTTGTTATGGTGTGGAAGTTCTGTCTGATTGCACAGATTGTTTAGTTTCTGTTGGGCGTTGGGGTTTTATTTATAGGCCAAGACTCCAAATGCAGTAACAGAGCAGCCTGCATGATTTGTGGTTTGTTACCAGGCTATGTATTACTTCTAATGGTGGTACCCATTAAAGTTAGATTATGGAGGTGAAAACTCAATTTACTCAGTTTGTCAAGAATGCAACAGAGGTGTGTGCGCTTTAGCTTTATGTTGTGCAGTTGTGATACAGGTGCGATTGGCTGAATATCTTCAGTCAGTTCAAAAGGAATATTTGCTGACCCTTTTGGGTCCACATGTATAATGATCTATCAATTTACAAGATCATAGAGGTGTCCACGGTCATTGTTCTCAGCCGGTCACACAAAATACTGTCACACACCATCTGTCTCTTCAGCTTTGATGCCAGAAATTGTCTGATGTGCCATCAATCCTGATCTATCAGATGAGATCCAGCTAGACTCGAACTCTAAAGCCCACGTGAGCATAATTATTCAAAGTAACAACTGGGCCACGACTCAGACCAGAGACAAAGAGACAAAAAAACTCTTAAATGTGAGTAAATGGACAATTGATAAATCAAATTGAAACTGTTTATAATGCCTGTAAGGAAGCCGGAAAATTTGGAATAACAAGCACACTTAAAAAAAAAAGTGAGAAATAGTAATATTAGTATGATAAAAAAAAAAAAGTAAAAATAGTACTAAATTCAAAATTCTAAATAAAGGTTAGACATTTTGACAAATTCTATGTTGTTAAAGCTTTTTAATTAAATTATACTCTAAATGAGAAACTAAAACTGCCAGTGGGTGGCGATGAATGCCTTAATAAGAAGTCATTGAGTCATTCGTTTATTCGATTTGTTCAAACTGCGAAATCACTATATCAATATCAAGCATGAAAATGAGCTTTTGGACAGCAAAAAATAGCTAGAAGCGGCCAGTTTACAAATTGCCACACCTGCAGTCACAGGAAAAGGGTGGATATTGGTAAAACTGAGCTAAAACAGACAAGACTGTGTTTAAAACACAAAATTAACTTATTTATAGAATTGTTGTCTAAATCAGTATCACATTTGCACTCGTGTTATTTGGGACAAAAAGCACTTGTGTAATATTGCACTTTTGCCTGTATGGGATTCCTTAACTGTCTAATATTTATACCATATGATATAAATCCACGACGCAGGTTGCACCATGCTCCTCCATCCCTTGGATAATGTATGTAAAATAAAACGAAAAAAAGAGGATTGTTTTCATGAGTGCATATCATGATTTCCTATAATAAATGAGACATCAAAATAATTTTTGCTCGTATATAGGGCAATGCATATCTTTTTCGCAAACTAATCAAATCCTGAGTTGTAACGGTTACTTAATTTCCATTTCAACTTGATAGCCCCGCCCACACTGAGGATGGACGTAGATTAAACGACGAACAGAGAGACTGGGCGTTTGTTATCGGATATTATATGTAAAATACACAAAATTATAGACTAAACAAGTGCCCTCTACTGAAGCACCAGTTAACTTTATGCTTCCATCAACCGTCATCTTCTCTCTGCACAAACAGAGTTGACACAGAAATATCTAGTCAGTTAAATGGCGTTGCGCTCCAAACGTGGTTCGGAGGACTTGGTGACGTCACCCGAAAAGGATCACCGTTTCAGACCCGAGCAAGTTATTAATATTCATAAAAGAGTTTTTCTGTCGAATAATGTACAGTGAATCGTCCACAATAAGACCTGCAGATGTAAGTAAATAGAGGCTATTTTGATTTCAAGTTGACTAGTTCAAGATAAAATGATTCAGAAATGCGAATGCGTCAAAGTGCAGAGTTATATACATCCATTTCTTGATTATTAAGACACTGAAAGGGACAAAGTGGCAGATAAAGTGCTTGTTATTCTCTTTTGGGAGCAGGATTTTAATGTTGGTTTTTTATTTCAGCCCCTTTGCTTATCCATCCGAGAGCTAGTTCACCTGAGTCAGCTCATATAGAGCCCCATTTACTGAGCTATAAAGAGGACGGATAGAAGCACACATCTCAGCCAAAATGACTGGGTACAGGAAAACACAACCACTTTAGGGTTACCAATTTTGACTAGCCGCTAGTTTTTTGTGAAATCAAAACTCTATTATAGATCATAGCTTATTTTATGTTAACCAGGCCCAAATCTCCCCATACCACATTCATTAAGGAGTAAAAACTGGTTGATTTTTCCTCATCTGTGTGCTCTTCAGTCAAGGCGTTGAATGAGACTTGACAGTATTTCTTTTTCTCCCTTTGATGCATATAATGAGTTTCATCACTGCTTGCGGTTGGGGCTGTGAAGGGGGGGGGAGGCTGTTGGATAAGACTAATGCCGCGTTTCCACCGAAATTACCCGGAACATTTTTACCAGGAACTTTTTTTCCCAGGAACTTTTTTCCCCCCAGACCTGTTGCTTTCTGCGTTTCCACCGCGGTGTAAAGTACCGGGAAGATTAGGCAAATAGACTGGTGACGTAGGTCTGCGCGCGTTTCTCAATACAAAGTACTGCTGATTTGTTTGTTTTTTTAAAGTACGCTGATTTTGGACGTGCATCCTCGGTAGTTAGTTCAGACTTTGTGCATTCGACTCGGGAGTGTGATGTCCGCGACGACGCAAGTCCGGTAAATCTATAAACAGCAGCGTACTTGATAACTTCAGTCAGCTCGTCTTGGCTACTGCAATTTTCCTATTTACAATAAAACGAAATAGGATATAAAATACCACTGCCTCCTTTGGTTTTCATTTAAGCATAATAACAGCTGCAGAAATGTACTTAGTTCAGGGATATGTGTATATGCAGCCATTACAATGAAACGAAATATTATATAAATTTGCCTTTTTTATTTTCATTTTAACATATAGATAAATTGAATACAGACCAAAGAAAACCTGTTAGATTTACCCCGCAGCTGAATTATATGTTATGTTTAACCACTAAAGACACATCAGAGCCAGCGGCACATATCAGAAGGTATAGCCGATTTGAGGCTGCATCTCGGCGGATACATGAGGACTGAGCTCTCGCTGATCGAGTGGAGCTCACCGTCGCAGAGATCGGCGAAACACATTTTTTAAATAGGCACGGTCTTTATAAATAAACCATAGATTTGAGTTTTAAACAACTACATTCTCGCCTGAAATACTTTTAAAATTACATTTCATGACACAATAACAGTAATATTTGAAAATGATCCAAATAAATGGTGGTTGAACTCAACCAATGCTGCGTGAACTCAGATCGCTTTGGCTACTGCAATTTTCCCCTCAGTACATTTACAATAAAACGAAATAGGATATAAAATACCACTGCCTCCTTTCGTTTTCATTTAAACATAATAACAGCTGCAGAAATGTACTTAGTTCAGGGATAAGTGTAACGTTATATACAGCCATTACAATGAAACGAAATATTATATAGACTTGCCTTTTTTATTTTCATTTTAACATATAGATAAATTGAATACAGACCAAAGAAAACCTGTTAGATTTACCCCGCAGCTGAATTATATGTTATGTTTAACCACTAAAGACACATCAGAGCCAGCGGCACATATCAGAAGGTCTATCCAAGGTGAGGCTGCCTCTGGGCGGATAGATGATCACTGAGCTCTCGCTGATCGTGTGGAGCTCACCGTCTCAGAGATCGGCGAAACACATTTTTAAATAGGCGCTGTCTTTATAAATAAACAACAGATTTGAGTTTTAAACAACTACATTCTCGCCTGAAATACTTTTAAAATTACATTTCATGACACAATAACAGTAATATTTTGAAAATGTTGATCCGAATAAATGGTGGTTGAACTCAACCAATGCTGCGTCAACTCAACCAATCAGGATGTTTAGCGCCAAAGTCCCGCCCCCGAAAGTTCCTGAACTTTAAAAAAGTACCACCTCGCCAGCAGGGACTTTCTGGGGCGCATTTTTTTACCCGGAACTTTTATTTAGTTCCTGGTTCCTGCGGTGGAAACACACCAAGTACCGGACCAAGTCCCTAGTTCCTGGGTAAAGTTCCTGCGGTGGAAACGCGGCTAAACAGTGTTTGGTTTTTCTCCCCCTGATGTGTTTAATGAGTGTCTTCACTGCCAAGCTGCTGCGTGATGAAGTGCCTCTATTTCTGACGGACTAGGTGAGATGTTGGAGATGGGGGAGGTGGCTTTGTTTATGAGGAAAGCACCTCTGTCCGTGCAGGCTCGCGCTCCTCAACAAGGAACTGGGAAATGGAGCTTGATTGAGATGTCCTTGAGTCACTGTCCTCCATTTCTGTTGTTTACCTCTCTGCTTTTGTGTCATTTGTGCCTCATAGACATTCAAAGATCTTGCGAGGATGCCCTACATTTCACTGATCTCATTAAATGCCATGTTCTACTCAGAAATACGGCAGATTAGAGAAGCTAAGTGTGTTTAGACGGGAATTTCATGTTAAGAGCTTTTCCTTTGTGCTTTTTCTCCTGAAAACTAGTCCAGATTCCGGCAGGGGTGGAATAAGAGAACTAGAAGGGGGGTAAGGGTAATTTTGGGTCTCGAGAGGTAATCGCACAGGAAATACATCAGGTATGTGATGTGTAATCGGTGAGGCGTGACGCTTGGATTACAGCGTGTAGTGGGGAATCATCAACTGTTACAAGAATCGACAGGAGCTGTTTTCGTGAGCACATGGTACAATTTCCATTAGCGGAGAACAGCTGCGAGTCAGGGACTGATATATGGCCAAGTCACCATAGAAACAGTGGGACTGCAACATATTCCCATGAAGTCAACATACATTTTTGACAGCATGGCAGTTTCTGAGAGAATGAGGGACGAGAAGGGAACCGTTGGCCAGTCACGAACTGAGGGAATGTGAATGTGTGCTTGAGCTCTATTAATTATGCGGTGAATTTCGCCAGATAGAACGAAGGCGCGCGAACTCCTCCAGATTAAACATCCGGGACTGTTCTGCTCCGGCTCAAGCTCTTTGTGAAGTTTGACGGATGTGGATAGCCAACGTTTCAGCTGTTTTCTACCGACATGCTTGTCTCAAATTCTCCCTTGTTTGTTTTTCCAGAGACAGTGTAATTGGGTTCACCGTCTCGCTCGGTTGGGCTTATTACAAAGCCATTATTCTCTGGCAAAAGCTGACCGTCTACAAACCCCGAAGTTATAATTTAGGCCCATGTCCTTCTCTGCTTTTCGAACATACTTGGTTTATAGCTTGCAAATGTTGTTTTTGTTGTAATGCTTAGTCTACATTTATTATCTAATTCAATAAATTCAGCTGTGGGTTATTCTCAGGAAGACAATTTCAGGATTTTGGGAGACCAAACGCACAATTGTATTAACCTTAAAAGAACAGTACACCCAAAAATGAAATTTCTGTCATTTAATTATTCAACCTCATGTCGTTCCAAACCCATAAGACCTTTCGTTCTTCTTCAGAACTCAAATTAAGATATTTTTGATTAAATCTGACCCTACATAGAAAGCAAGGAAATCTAAAACAAGCAAGGTAATAAGGTCATTGTTAAAATAGTCCATGTGACATTAGTGCTTTGTAATTTTATGAAGCTATGACCATACTTTTTGTGTGCAAAGAAAACAGAAACATTAACAAATTAATGACCGAATCTTTATTTTTGGGTGAACTATCCCTTTAATTAAAGACACGGTAGATTCAAAAATAATTCTACCAATCATATCTCTCGGTTCGAGGACTATGAGTATGTGTTTGTATACCTCTGATAAGTCATCAGCGTGATCCATTCCTCTACTGAAGACACAGTGAGATTGGAAGGAGTTAAATTTACCACTGAAAACTGTTCATCTGTAAAAAGATGGAAAGTGCTGTTGGGTTAAAACGTCTGCTTGTCTTATTAAGTGTGTTTTTTCTAACGTCAGAACAAGTGGGCTCTTAGAGGAGAAATCACTGACCTTTTCCAAGCATTTAAAGCTCATCTTCTACATTTTTCTGATGTGAATCAGCCAAAGGCAGCTTGCTGTCTTGTGATCTGAATGACCGTGGGTGAGGGTGAAAGGAGACCTGCTCTCGAGGCCGCTAGTGGTCTGCTGATTAGCGCTCTTGCTAATCACATTCAACAATCAACATGTGGTGGCCTTCGGCAGCCCTGGTGTTGGGAGGAATATATTTATTTGACCCTGCTGGAGGTCTAGAAACAGATGGCATTGATCTATTCATCACCGGTGCAGCACCACACAGAAGCGTTTCACGTTGCTCACTGGTTGTACTAAAGAGCACTTAAAAGTAAAATAAAAACGGAAAACTAATGTGCTCAAACCACAACCTTTCAGAAACGTTGTGGAGCTAGTTTTAAAAGGACAATATAACAATTTTTTTCCTACAGAAACCGGACTGAACTGCAGGTACAGTAAGGATCAAGGAAAAATACATTGTCTAACACTTAAAACATAAGTTGCGGCATTAAAATTTTAAGTACAATCAACTTTTTTAAGTCTGTTCAACTTAAAGTACATTGAACTGGCTTAAAAGGGTTAGCATGGGTTAGTGTGTCACAGGTTTATCTCTGGTCTGCCTGTGTACATTAATGTTTTTTGGAAAGTGATTATGCAGGGAGAATGGGGAACTTGCTTTCAAAGCTAACTTGCTATCACTAGCCTTTCTGAAAACGACTACATAATGTAAACTAAAAACACATGTCATAACTCACTAGTCTTATATATCATAATAAATAAATAAAATATGTAAAAAGGAACAAAGCTTATAAAAAGACTTTTTTATTGTTAGTGTTATTATTAAACTTTAAATAAATTATTAAATGTTTACATCATGCCAGTTTTTTTTTTTTTCTTCGTGCTTTGTGCATCAAACAGGAGCATTTAACATTGCATTTTAGTTGTAGTAAACCACACCTAAAAGTAAAAGTGAATGTAATCAACATAAAATATTTTAGAAACATTGTCGCCTTCAAATGTTAATGTAATAGATTTGTACTTTAGAAACTAGATTAGTAACTTTAGCTACATTTTGAGAAAATATACATTTTGGAAATGTAAAATGTTTTTGGGACCTGTAGTTTACGGTTTACAGGACTTTTACTGTAAACAGTTTTTTACTGTTATTTAAAAATAAACTAACAAATCTCTTCATAAGCTTTGTTTACAAAGAAAAATGTTAAAGGGGGGGTGAAATGCTATTTCATGCATACTGAGTTTTTTACACTGTTAAAGAGTTGGATTCCCATGCTAAACATGGACTAAGTTTCAAAAATTAAGTTGTACATTTGAAGGAGTATTTCTGTTCCAAAAATACTCCTTCCGGTTTGTCACAAGTTTCGGAAAGTTTTTTTCGAGTATGGCTCTGTGTGACGTTAGATGGAGCGGAATTTCCTTATATGGGTCCTGAGGACACTTCTGCCGGAAGAGCGCGTGCTCCCGTATAGCAGAGCAGAGAGAGGCTGAAAAAAGTTGCGAAAAGAAGTGTGTTTTTGGTTGCCAGGGCAAGACAACCCTGCACAGATTACCAAAAGAGAAACAGCATTAAGGGACCAGTGGATGGAGTTTATTTTTACAGAGCATCAACGGAGATGTGCAAGTGTTTGTGTTTGTTCCCTGCATTTCGAAGATGCTTGTTTTACAAGCAAGGCCCAGTTTGACGACGGATTTGCACATCGTTTATTTCTTAAGGATGATGCAATCCCAACGAAAAAGGGTCACGATCGTGTGTTGGAACCGCAGGCGGTGAGTAAAACTGCTTCAAATATCTCTGTGTTGTTAACTTAGCTATCAGCGCGTAAGCACATCAAGTAAACAACAACATGCGATGTTGTCATCAAACTGCACTTTCCACATGTACAGCTTAAAAAAGAAAAAAAAAGAAAAAAGACGACAAAGTGGAACTTAGTCATTTTCCAAAACCGCTAAGCAAATATATACAGTTTCAGTGCATACCACATAGAGACGTCGTTGTTGATGCTGCTCTTGTTAAATTTCAGCCTCTGGATCTGATTCTGGATCATAAATATACGCTGAATCTGACTGTTAGCCATGGTTTGTTTTTCCTCACGATAATGTCACAGCTTCCAGCTCTCAACACAAAAGCCTACTGGCGCTCGTGATTCTTTAGCTCCGCCCACCTGTCACGCCTCCAGTCGGTCGTGTTTTTCCGGGAAAAATCGGTACAGACTATCTTTCTCTTATGAATATAATAAAACTAAAGACTTTTTGGAGTTATGAAGGATGCAGTACTACTCTATAGGTACTCAGGATTAACAGGAGATTGAGCGAAAACGAGCATTTCACCCCCCCTTTAATGATATTTTGAAACCTAATTAAATCACTACACATGTTTGCTTTACACGTGGTTTTTTTTCCGCTGCTTTGCGAGTTGCACAGAAGAATTTAATGTTGAATTGTGGTTGTAGTAAACCCCACTTATAAATAAAATGTGAAGAAACAGAAACATATTTCAGAAACATTATGGAAGTAGCTTTAAAATGTTAATATAACATATTTTTACTATGAAAACCAAACTGCAGCTACGTATTGATATGTATTTTTATTTTTACATTATAGCTCAAAAGAAAGCTTTTTTTGTTTTTTAAACCTTAATAAAACACAACACAAACTTTGCATTATTAGTAAAAATTAGTAATTAAAGCAAAAGAAGCCCCTATCAAGTATTGAGTACATGTACAGTTAATGAACATACTTTCCATTAGGCCAACAATTTGTTAAATGTTTTTTTTTTTAATTGGTTTTATGAAGTATTGTAATTTGCTGAGATCGTGAATTGGTGGGTTTTTGTTAAATGTTAAATGTGAGCCAAAATCATCACAATGAAAAGAACCAAAGAATTAAATTACTTCGGTCTGTGTGCACTGAATTTATTTAATACACGAGTTTCACATTTTGAGTTGACTTACTGAAAATCGGTAGTATTAAAACGTAGTTGTACAAGACTAATTTCAGCAACATGCAAAACCAGGAAGAAAACTGAAAACATAAAAACCGGAAGGTGTCTGCTATAGTAGTAATATCATAAGTACTAATAGTTATATAGTAACATGCGTAAATGTAGATGTATCCATTGCTGTTTGCGTTAATTACGGTAGGTTTGGGCAGCAAAACCTTGGCGCCTGGCTTGCTTGTGCTCTCCCACACAACACACATTTTCCATAATGACTCTCCTCGGTGATGTTCCAGCAAAGACATGAACACAAGGAACAAAGCAGGGATTTGCCAGCCCCGGCAGCCATTTTTAACTCCTCTCTGTGCGTGAAAATTCCAGTTTTAGGCAAAATGGACTCATTGTTCTGGTATGAGCCAGCAGCTACATCTTGTTTTCTCTTTATTAGAGGTCTCTGAAAAAACAAGGTTGGCGGCATCACACAAATATCTCATAAAAGTGACGAAATGTCTCAATCCACGACCTTTGGGATATTACTCTTTAGTTTCGCTAGAATGAACAAACTGAGATACTTGTTTATTGCTTGGCACTGTTTACTGAGACAACAGAGTGACTTCCAAACTGTATTAAAGACTGTGAAGAACACCATCTTTGCATGAAATGGACTTCATGTGGTTTCATACTTAGATCTTTTGGCTTTATTTGATTATTAAATTTGATGTTTTGTAACATAATATATAATAATGGTACATAGGGCACCTGAACGAATAATAATGTCCTCTTGCTTTGCCATCTCCTTCTTTCTTTGAATCATTCATTGTCAGTTTCCCACTGATATCATCGTTCCTCGGTTTTAGTCATATCCTTTCTACTCTGTCTGGAAGATTTTGCTTTTCTGTCTGTAGGATTTGATTTCCTCTTCAATTATGCATGTTTTTTTTCTATTCCCGTCCTAGTTAGAGGCGTTGTTAATTACTTTTTAATCACCATTAGTCACTGGAAAGTATATCAGTGCAGCTCTCTGTTAATTTGAAATGCTGCAAATTAAAATCTCTTGGGCACGTCTGAATATGAAGGTGCCAGTCTTAAATATCCAAACTGTTTCTGGAAAGCATGTCTCTGGCATAGGTTTCACGCGAAACAAAGATGAGATTGGATCATGCCTCGTTTGATGGCTCAATTAATGCAAGATGTCAAATGATTAGTACTTTTATTTTAGTATTGTAGGCACTTATGATTTCCTAAAAACGCGGATGGAATTGCAGAATCCAGTAATAAAAATTTTATTTAGTGTGTGGAATATCACTGGATTTTTTTGAGGAATATTTACCGGAATTTATTTAGCAAGAAAATGTCAATACGCTGTGTTTCTGATAAAACGAAAATAGTAATAATAATTAATTAGAGGTGCTTTTGATTATTACAATTAAATGAAAACATTAAAATCAGGAAATTTAAAACAGAAAAAAAGAATAATAATTATAACATATATATATATATATTTGTTTTTAATTTGTAATATTTTTTTTTTTTTTTACAATTTTAATTCATTATTCTAAAATAAATTTGACATTTGTATTTAGTAAAAAAAATATTGTTGATATTATGTAATATTGATATTAGGCCTATATATTATTTATTTATTTATTTAAGATTAACTTTGTTCTCCATCTCCATATTTTATTTTATTTTTTTTATTTTTTTTTGTAACTGTAGGCCGATTTATGAGTATGCATTCTTTGTGTTTTTATTTGTTTGTTTGTTTTTTAATTGTGGCGATAGTGCTTTTTACATTTTAAAATGGCATAATTTATTTCATATTCTCATACTGACTTCAGTTATCTTCTTAAATGCCCTCCCTAGGATGGCATCCTAGTAAGACTGCTGGTTTAATCTCCATTAAAGGTGTCTATAAAAGTTATGAATTGGACTCAGGGCGCACGATGCAATCAGACGATGGAATATGAATGCAAGCTTGTTTTCCTTTGAGAAGCTCTCACCGGGGGAACAGCAGAATCCCAGACAGGAGAAACAAGGCTTTTATTCGGCACGGCTTTGTGCCGTACACTTGTTTCCTGTTTGAAAGGCTTCAGAATAGGTAAACAAGCTATGAAACTGTCTAAACCGGGGTGTTTTATTGCGTTTTTCTTTGATGGGAATGCAAGTTTCAAATTGTGAACATCTGAGGACACAACCTCCATGTGCCATATGGCCGTATCACCACAATAAAGCCGGAGCATGTTGTTGACGGTTCTCAACATGACTTATTTTCAGGATAAATTGTGATTCTCAGAGCAGCCAGATGAGGACATGGACCCCTGCCTTCATGCTCTGGCATAGTCACAATCTAGTTTATGGATGTCCTGGGCAAGAGGAAGAGGACAGAACAAGGATAGGCCGCCTGAGAGAGAGTCTCAGAGGATGCACTTTCATTGGCTCGTGTTGACAGGCCGGTTCAGCTTTTGTTATTTTTTCTGATATTATAGTGAAACAAACTCTCTAATTAGGGGAAAATGTTTAATTGTCTTGAAAATAATATTCCAATGAAAAAAAAAAAAAAGTAATTATGCAAAAAATAGTAGATTTTTCTTTGTGCAAACTTCATTTCTTGCTTTTTTTGCTTGGACTTTGGGGTGAAATGTGAGCTGGACCTGTTTTCGTGACACTCGTATTATATTATATTGCTACTTGAGATGTTTTGCATCGTAATGACACATTTGTTGTTTGAGCAAGCCCGGGGAAAGAGCATATTAGTATCACTGCATAAATAGCAGTGGCAGATTGGGGTCAGTTATAAAGCACTGGCTCGCTTAGCTTGTCATGTATCTGCGATTTCCTTGAGGAAACACTTGAGGTCTGTGCGAAAACGCAGAAGCTGCTCCTGCTGTCCTTTATTTATGTTCTAGTCTATTCAGACCATTGTGTTCCAGTTCGTTTTTTGAAAAATGAAACCAGTGAACGTCCCCTGAGAATATGAAAGGCAGCATCCTAACGAAGATATACAGTACGGCAGATTTCTTTAAGATGAGTTTGTGCTGCTTCTCTCCCAGAAAAATAGCGAAGCAATGTAATCTAATGCACTCACATGCGTCTCAATAATACTTAGGAGATTGTGAAAATATGATGATATTGTGCAACTTCACTTGTATGAAAGACACACTTTTTGGTTCATGTTTAGGTTGTATGTTTTGGTAAAACAGTATGAATTATTATAAACTTAAATCCAACCCAAAAAAAAAAGCTAAGTATATTTGTTATTAGATTACACTCCAAAATGCTAAAAGATAACACCCTAACCTTAAGTTGTACTGATTCCACAATTTATCCATGCGATATGATTCAGTGTTTTCACACTCCATGCATCCTGCGTTACTCCAGATGGCTGTCACAGTTGTTTTATTGCCTTAAATTAGCCTGTGAAATTACACTTCAGAAATAATCACGGGGCATTTTATTCAACCATATCTACGGCTAAACGCATCTGCTACTAACGCTTCATATTCACTTTCTTCATTTGCTGTGGAGCTCCAGTTCAGCCATGCGTTGGTTTTAATTGGGCCTGAAGGGCTGTACCTGCGTTCCTATTTCCAGTCTCTCTCTCTCTTCTCTACATCCTTCAACCTGTCTGCGGGCTCCGTCGGTTCGGTGACCTGACTTGCTCTGTTACCATGGTTTCCTCTACTTGCACAGTCTCCTGTGGTCCTCTCGCTATATCTAGCTGGGTACAGTTACTTGAGAAACTGCCAACTGGCAGAAGCCATAATTACATAAGCACATGACCGTCGAAAAAGTTCCACTTTGATGTAATGCGGCTGAAGGGAACTAATGGATTTAAGCCATGGATTGTGGTTGCTAATCACATTTCGTGGTCTCTCCATCTTTGGCACGCCGAACTGCTGCTCAGTTCCTCATTGTCTGGTCTACTTGAACTAAACGGCCTGTGTTAAAGCGCAACATTCCTCGATGGAATCGGGATCGTATTTTACAGCGGGCTTTTTGAGTAGAGCCTCCAAATGAAGTTCTCCTGAAGTCACTCTTCGGTGCCAAATGCAGTCCATCAAAATCAAGCCTCCGTGTCACCAAAAAACCTGTGACGGGCAGCCGTCCCGGAGCTGACTGGCTGCCGAAACAGGCCCGTTCTTGAAGAGGTCCATGCACTGCACGCTCTCCACCAGATTCCCAGAGCTCCAAAAATGGAAGGGTTGATGTATTCTTGTAATTTTGGATGGGAAGTCGAGCCGCCTCAGCAATGGGTTTCAAAATCGAGTTAAGAAGCCCATCTGAAGTGTGGTGGAGATTAGTTTATGGGTCAGCGATAGGATTTGAGACGGTGCCTATGACCCGTTTATCGATTTTTCCCAGGGAAATGGCCAAAACGTGATCCTTACCAAGGCATTAAAGAGGCTCCTTGCTTACATGCTTTCAAAAAAACCGATTTAAGCTCCGATGTAGCCTCTCGTTGTTTACCGGTTCATCTGGCCAGATGAAAGTCATTGTGCAGCGAGCTGGCCTGTTATCATTTCAGATGTGCCTGGTCTTCTGGATCCCTTACACCCGAGCGGACAGTTGAAATGCATGAAGAGGGAGGAATTATGGGTCAAAGATTTGGTCTTGGAGGGAAGGGGAGGAAAGCATTTGATTATGCAGAACTGGGGAGGATGATACCTACAATATGGATGTCATTACATTGCTGGCAAGAACTTATTTATCATAATTTTCCAGCATTATGGAACATTAGTCCTGTAATTCCCGTCAAATCGTTGTCGCTTTGGCTTTCCTGTCACGAGTCCAAGCACCGCTGCCAAAAATCCAGCACTGTGGATCTTAATCTCTGAAAACGTTCTTTCCGATGCACCAGGCCAAGATGATGACGCCCTACTAGATCTGCTGTAACCATCTGCTTTTCTTGAACATTGATATGAATGACGAGCTTCTTGAAGAACATCGTCAGTTTTTATAGTATTTAAAGTTTAAGTCATAGTTTTTGTCTTGTGACAAAAATACCATTATAGAATTCAGTCAGTGTGTATTAACATTAAACATAATGTGACAGTTTAATGTGGAAAGCGCCTAAAATAACATTATGATTAGACTATTATACTGTCGACACATATTCTTGTCTAATTCATGTGTGTTTGTATGATTTCCTTTGTTCTCAACCCGCTGACAGTTCAATTTAGAGGTGGACCTTCACGCTTTCTTTTTTTCAAAAGAAAAATGGAACAAACAAATCACAATGTACTAATTACACAATAATCACCTTGTAAAATACAGTAGTTGCATTTTATCATAAGAATAATAAGTTTGTAGTGTTGTGTATTCTGTGTGCTTTTGTTTTTTTGTTGTTTCGGTGCATCTCAAGACAAAGACCATATTCAGGATGCAATATTTTGACCAGTTAACGTGTATTTTGCATTATTTTGTTCAGATTTAAATTGTTATATTAAGTGTATGTCGTGTAATTTTGGGTGAGTTTATGGGACTTCAATTTGGAGATGTTCATTCTTTGTTTGGCTTCAGTTCATGCAATTCAAGAGGGTCCTGACACTGTTAACTATGAGTGAATTATTTGAAACAGTCCTATTCTTTCTCGATTTTTAGTTTCTTAAAGAAAAAGAAAACTGTCACTCAATGTTTTGCAATGTTGGTTTTTTCTTATACTTTTTGTCAGTATGTTGTAATTAAAAATGTAAAAAGAATTATACACATTTTCTTGTTATCGCTGGTGATTTACGTCAATAATTTCATTGATGACAAAAGCTAAAAGGAAAGTTCATGGTGTGTTCACACCAAAAGCGAATTTAATTATTGTTATGCGAGTAGATTACATACAAAGTCAATGCAAAGAGGCGAACAGATGCAAATTCATTTCTGGCATTGTGTTTGGTGCAAATGCGGGGTATTCCCCTGAAATGAAATATTTAAATTTAAACAATTTCAACTCGAGCGGAAACTTCGCATAAGACATTGTCACCCAAGCCAATCAGTGAAGAGGTTGCTGACATATTCGGCTTGACAAATCTGGTTGTATCAGAAAATAGAAGCGAATATGTTGTTGTTCGTGTGAATGATGCAAAAGACAACTTGCGAGTAAAGCTTTCTACACACTGCACGATTTTAGCAATCCTATAAGATCATTACAAATCACACTGTGTGACATGGATCCAATAAACTTATTACGTATGCAGACAAACTGTACAATGATGGCACTTAGTTACTTGTAAGTTACGACGCAGGTTACTATTAAAGAATAAAACATCATTAGCACACAATAGTGGTAAACACAAAGAGCATGACCGAGCACAGTTTGGCAGTTGCCAAATTTCAATGTTTGCTGAAAAAAAAACTGTGTGAGAGAGTAAGTTAAAAGAGCTTGAGTTAAGCAGTTTTAATACAGTGTTAATACGCAATTTTCATGATTACATTTTTACTGGCTGGTCAGTAAACGTGGGTCGTAGCAGCAATCATGCTGAATTTCAGACACTGTCAGAAAACGATCGCAGGCTATCATTGGTCGCAAGACGCAAGAGCCTCTCTCATTGTACGACAAAAGACCACCGTTTAGGAGCCACGATCAAAGAAATAATTTTTTTAACCTTTCCAATCTTTCGTCTGTGACAGCCAAAATTCGTGCAGCTTGTAGAAGGTTTAGATAACAGCTCCAACCATTAAACACACCTGAACAAGCTCATCAAGGCCTTCAGGATTACTAGAAACGTCCAAGCAGTTGAGTTGGAGATGGTTGGAGCTAAACTCCGCAGGGCTTTGGCCCTCCTTGAACTGAGTTTGAGAGCATCGGTTTAGATAGACAATTCAGGGTTGCCAAGAATTGCAATGATGATACAGAATAAAAGACTTTTTTACTATTTTTTTTATAGGAAGGATCAGTGGTAGAAAACCTTTAAGCTCATAAATGACCTGGCCATTCTGCACTGAGCTGTTATCTTACTGTGCAGCCACATCAGGTTTTAGAGGTTCCCTCAGGGCAACGAGTTGGTAAAGTGATGTTTTATCTTTTCTATTATACAGTCTGTTGTAGTTTTTTTGCACTGTTTGCACTTAGCGGTTAAGGCCTTGAAATGTGTTTGGAAAAGGTCTGGGCGGATATAAGGGCAGAGATGAATAGAGGAAGTGGCTCTGAAATACGGTGTTTATGTTGAGTGGATAAATGCAAGGCAACATGGAAAAATGCGAAGAGCAAGACGGCATGTTCCAGCATTTGTTTATCACTTTAATACAAGGTTCGTCGAACATGGATAGGCTCAGGAAAGACATAGCTCTTTGGATGTTAACAGAAGACACGTTAAATATGTTCTCCGTCATCGTAAAATAACACTTCCCTGCCCGATTAATGTCAAACGCAGGCTCATCTTAGAATAAGAGTGTCACGCTCGATGCATATTTCATCTCTTCTTTAAACATATGTCAGGGAAGCCAGACTCCTCGCTGCCAAGACCGGTGTCCTGAAATTACCTTTGGAAAGCGACGTGTCCTCTGACTCAGACACATTTACACTACAGGTGTCACCACTGATCTCCATATCTGCTCTTTCAAGCTCACCTTTATCTTTTCCTTCACATCTACCTCGCTGTTCTCTCCACATTTGTGATACTTTTTGATTCAAATTGTACTTTTGATTCAGTTTTTAACTTTTTAATACCATTTTGTTTTGTTTTTCTCATTACTTCCAACCATTTCTGGTATTCCAGATTTGACTGGGGACGGTCCAGCATTAGTCTGGGTCGAATAGGGCCACCCTGTCCCTTATGTGGACATCGCCCCAGAGTGAGCTGTCCCTGCTGACCATTGCTCCAATGCCTCAGACAGGCTTTTATGTCATTAATGAGCAGGAAGTCGAGACACTCATTAAGGAGGAATCAGCAAGGGCTTGAGCGTTTAGAAGTTTTTAATTGCTTTAAGAGTAACACGAGAGTTCAGCTCCTGGATCGTCGACATCATTAGTTGTTGTTTTCCCCTTCTTTTCCCATGAATCATTCAAGGCAGTTGAAACTTCACTTTGAGTAACCTCTGTACTTGCAGACTGGGATTACTGTCTTGAAATTTCTAGTATGGTGATGGCACATGCTGTCGGTCACTTTTAGATGTCCAAACAATCAGGGCTGTTGTCATCGTTAACTAAAACTAAAATAAATGTTAAATGTTAAATGTAAATTGAAATACAGCTAGATTTTGCATCTTATACACACATACATACATTATATATATCACATTATATATATATATATATATATATATATATATACCAGTCTTAATTTGCTTGGGTGTATTTTTAGCAATTGCCAAAAATGTTCCATAGAGATATTTTGTATATTTCCTACTGTTAATATATCAAACCTTAATTTTTGATTGGTGATATGCATTGCTAAGAACTTCATTTAGACAAATTTAAAAGCGATTTTCTCAGTATTTTTGCACTAATATTCCAGATTTTCAAATTGTAGTATATCAGACAAATATTGTCCTATCATAACAAACCATACATCAATACAAAGCTTTCAAATGATGTATATACCTCAAGTTTGAAAAATTAATATAACACACACACACACACACATATATAAACATATACATAATTTGTTCAATATTCATTTATTATTATTATTATTTTACACATAGCATTGTAGTATTTTTTATAAAAGAATAAAATAAATAATAAAACATTTTATATGCATAAAATCATTGTATATGTGTATATAATTCTACATTTATTTAAAAAATAAAATAATTAACTTGGCAGGTTTCATGTATGATTTATAAAAGATGGAAATACCACTTGTAGAGTGACACTTACATAATTTTTCAATTTATCTTTTTTTTTTTTTACATTTCAAATGTTACATTAAATGGCAAGCAAACGCTCATAGCAGCGTTCACACCAGGACGCACATTCATCATCTGTCATTAAAAACTGCATGCGACACTGTGTGAAAATGATTTTGTACCGAATAAATGAACAGATGTCAGCCGTGCCGAAAAGGCTATCCACCCCCCGTCTATAACCCCTCCGTCTATCACATTTCGGGAGCCTGGAGGGGCCGTACGCTAAGTTTGGCAGTTATGCAAATAGCAGTGTACTCTCCATAGTCATGACTTGTCTATGATATCGTTTTCACCCCCTGATTTCCTTTGTTAAATCAGTCCTCACTGAGAACATCGGGTTGTAAACCGGATTCCTGTCCCCTAAAAGTAACAAGCCCTCTGATTTAAACGAGAGAGGTGGTTATTTAGTTGTCGTGGTGTGCTAAAGTAATTACAGTGGTTAAAAATGAAGAAAAAGAGGGAAAATGAAAAGAAGTATCCCCCATTTTGTGCTATGCTTAACACAAACATCCATGCATCCTCTTGCAAACAGGCACGTCCATTTCAAAACTCGTGTGTGTTGAGCAAGCTAGCCGACTGGAGGTAAACAACCTCATTAGCAGAGTTGTTATTACAGGTGATCAGCACAATCCACCGCTCCCAGATAGCGCGGGTCCTTGTGGGGAATTAAGAAGACTCGGGACAGGTGCCTGGGCTGATACTGTTGTTCATTTAACTGTGCATTCATCTGTGTATTTGCTGTAAAGGCAATCAACAACAATTAGCCCTAGCCCTGTGGAATAGCAATGCTAGGGGAGATGCTAACGCTAACCTGTTGTCAACTTCAGAGCCTCTGGTACTTCGCACTGAAGAACCTTTAACATCCGTGGAACTTTTCCATTGCACATAAGGTTCTTTATAGTGGAAAAGGGTTCTTTACACTGTGGAAAAAAGGGTTCTTTTAAAAACTGTTCATTTAAAGTTTCTTTGGGTAACCCAAAATGGCTCTTCTATGGCATTGTTGTGTAAACCCCCATTTGTACACACTTCAAAATAAAGGTTATATTCATCTGTGTTTTTAAAATCCATGAAACCTTTTGATTCTACAAAAAATAATTTGTTTAAAAAAAAAATTTTCTTCACACTAAAAAGTGTTCTTTTAATAACTGTTTACCCAAAATTGTTATTCTATGGCCTCCATTTGGAACCTTCATTTTAAAGAATAGGCCAAGCATTCCATTGCACAAAAGGTTCTTTTTAGTGAAAAAAATATTAATTGGATTCAAACTTTAAGAGCTGTTCATTGAAAACCTCTTCAGATAGCCAAAAGTGGTTCTTATATGGAGTCACTGTGAAAACCTGCTTTTGGAAAATACATTTTTAAGGGTGTAGAAAGAACCATTCCATTCTTTAGTCATTATTCACACCAAGAAAAAATATGAAGAACTGTTTACTGAAAGATACTTTGAGAAACCGAAATGGTTCTTCTGTGGCATCACTTTTGAAGCGTTAATTGCTAGACTGATAAATGTTAAGTGAGTTAATGTAATGTGATTTGGACTGGTGGGTGATCTGGAAGCTGGGCGAACACTCTGAGCCACGCTGTCCCCTGGTGGGGAGATCTGCTCTTTGCAGTTGATCCACCACAAAGAAGCCTTGACTTTACAACTCAGGGATGCATTTGAATCGTTTTAATGCTCAAGTGGAGTATTTCTTCTCCGGCCAAAAGTAGTTTCTACATACACAAGGTTGAGGCTTGAGATTTCTGGGCTTTATCTTGTCCCTGGAACCTTTCAGAGAACTTTGGAAATGTACGGTTGTCAGGACTTCCCCGAATAGGTCGATGGGAACGGAAATATCAAAAGCGCTAGACTCGGCTGAACTTTACAAATATCACTGTGTCACAGTACGCCAGGAAATCTCCCCCTGCAAACTCGGCTTGACGGCTGTGGAGCTCTATTGGAGACGGTAAATGCCAGAAAGCTGGAGGACCCCATGTGGAGGGTTAGGGCAGTGATCAGAGCCGAGCAAACGCTTGGTGACCTGTTGACCAGTGCCAAAAATATGACTTGAGATCTCCAACGATCTGTCTATCTCTAATATAAATATGGACTTTACTGTTTCTCTTCTTTTTAATTTCCCCCATATATATATAACATGCAGTTCTTATTATTTTTGTTAGTGAACTCTGAAGCGTCTGTGAGAACTAGTAGAACTAAAAAATTGCTTTGCGTTGAAATGGAAAAAGCTGCATTCAAGCAGGGAACTTCGTGCATACAGCTGAGAGAGCTAAATAATGTATAATCACTTTCATAAATGGTTCTTTGTTCTGTTATTCTGTTATGCTTAAAGCAATAAGAGACAACAAAAACAATACAAGCGAACCTGGAAAAATGCCTCGGGTTGAAATACAACAATAAATCAACAAGACACAAAAGTGTCTAAAACACATTATAGTACTATTGTACGATACTATATTTATACAATAATATAACACTATTAGAGTTTTTATTAATATTGTGAAATAGCTTTCATATATTTAGCTTTAATTAAAATTTTAGCTTCACACTCTCTATGCTATTTTTTAATATACAGTATTTTACATAGCTTTATTTTAATTTTAGTCATTTAAGTACTTCAGCTTATTTTAGCATTTGATTCACAGTTTTTAAATCATTTCTTTTAATAGGCATATTTATATTTTATTTAATTTTCACTTTTTTTAATTTATTTTATTTTATTTTTTGCTTTGGCTGGTTTTGTTCCTCAACACTTTATTACCATTGTTATGTTAAAAATATGAGCAACCTATAAACTTTCTTATGTTGAAAATAGGATTTATATACCACAGAGAAACCTTTTAAATAAAATGGTAAATAATAATAAAAAATGGTAGCACTTTAAAACTCTATTAACAATCAACAGTTATTACAGCATTTATTATCATAAAAATATATCTAGATCGATTTTAACTTAAATATACTGTGTTGTTGATACATTTATGCTGATTAATAATGCACTAATGTTAGGGCTAGAGTTGTAATTTAGTAACAGTATCCTGACAGCAGTTCTGTGTTCCTCCAGCAGGGGGCTCTGATGTGACGACCATACAGGAGCTTATTCAAGGCTCCCCGTGTTTGAGTCGTGAAGTAAGGGCCTGGGTTTTACAATTACGTTGTGCTCCCTGTAGCCCACATTAAACTCCCAGTAACATAAGCTCTGAGTGTGGCTCAACAGGCATTAGGCAGCGAGACACCATGCCTGGAATGGATGGCATGCCTAATACAATGTGCTCAGAATACACACGTAAATGTCAGGGGCTGTAATGCAGTCCTTGGTTTCCATGTAATCAAACCCACCCAGTTTCCATCTTGGCACTTGTTAGCATTCATGCCAGAAAAATAAAACATGATTTATTTATTGTCCCAACTGGTACGCTAATACCATGCGTGTCGTGAGCTCTGTGTCATTGTGTTTTGTCTCTTTGTCTGTCTTTTATAGTAAATCTGAGGTGGCGACCGTTGAGACGGAGCTTCTGAGGGACTATCGCTTTGGACAACAGCAGCTGATTGAAATATGGGGCCATGCTTGCGCTATCGCCATCACAAAGGTTTGTAAAGAGAACACAAATTACACTATTGTGAAGTGGAAGATAACATCCTAGATCTAAATCCTGAATCAAATCCAGTGTTTACTGTACACAAGCATCGCTGTGATTTACACAACTCTCTGCATTTACTGCTCCCAGCGTCTGTCGGCATTTGCCGAACTTCAACCAATCCTCTTAAGAGACGAGGCCCTGCTGCATTTGATGATGAAAACAGCGGGAAATCTTTGATCTCGCTGTTTCTGCCGAGGGTTTGACCGCATCTGCTGCTTTGAGGGGGTTTCTCATGAAAAGGGGTTAAAGAATGATCCGGAATAGCAATCTGGCACTTTCGCTTCAAAACAGACAGCAACGGGGAAGAAAAAAAGATTTTGTATCTGACATAAAGTCGTAAATGTCAGATAGGGAGTCACAATTACAAGACAAATTCACTGTTATGAAGAACATTATGATGTTGTGAGATTAAAAGCTGTAGTTATGTAGTATAATGACCATTTTTGAGATATAAATGTGCAGTTATGAGAAATAGTCGCAACTATAAGAAATAGTCGCAACTATAAGAAATATTGCAATTATAAGTAACAAAACATTGTAGTTATGAGAAATGGTTGCAGTTTTTAATAAAAAGTTGCAATTGTTAAATATTAATTCACATTATGAGAGACTATAAAGCCAAAATCTCTGAGACATAAATTTGCATTTGCGAGAGTCAATAAGAAATGTTACAATTGAGTTACAAAAAGTCGTTATTATAATAAAGTTGCACATCTATGAAAAAGCCTTGATTGTGAAATCTTAATTCACATCGTGAGTTACTGTATATAGCCACAGTCGCTGAGATATAAATTAGCGATTACGAGAAATAGTCACAATTATAAGTTATGTCACAATTACAAAAAAGTCGTAGAGTTAAAAGAAAAGTTGTAATAACGAAATATAATAGTTGCAAATCTATATTTAAAAAAAAGCCTAGTGTAAAGTATTAAGTAACCTTGTGTGATATAAAGTTACAATTACTAAGATATCTAAATTAGCAATTTTAAGAAATGCTGCAAAACAGTGATTATGTGAAATAGTTGCAGTTCTGAGGAAAAAAGTCGCAATTGCGAGAAATATAGTGTCACACTAAGAGATATAGTCAGAGTTTCTGAGGTATAAATGTGCACTTGCAAAAAATGTCGCAATTAAGTCTCAGAAGGTCAGAATTACGAGAAACGCTTAAAAAAGGCGCACTTGTAAAATATGAAGTCACTTTGTGAGGTCTATTCACAGTTTCTAAGATATAAATTTGTGATAATGAAAAATCGTGTATATATATATATATATATATATATATATATATATATATATATAAAGAAACACAACACTTACAGCGATTATTTCTTTATTGTTTTTGTCAGAAATAAGCTTCTATACAAAAAGGGTTACAAAAAGGTGATTTAGCTTTTTTTGCGGGGTCATGCTATGTCTTGCCGTGAGCAGTAAAATCAGCAGCAGTTGGGTTCATTCACCTCCAAACTGCACTTTGACTTCTCCTTAAAAATCCCTTGTGACAAATCCAATGCACCGTCACTGAAGGTGTTGAAAGTCTTTTGTCTGTGGCCGGCCTGCAGTCTCGGGCCTTACGTCTCGGAGCGACACGAGCGTTTCGATAGAGCCAGGCCAACTCAAACCAGACTACTGCGGTCACCATCCATCTGGATTCAGTCAGGCTGACAGGCAGCGCAGGGCTCCTCTTGACCTACCTGAGAGTCGGTTAAAGCCCCAAATTGTTTCCTGATTTGGCTTGTGTGAATTTTCAGCCCTTGTTAAGAAGCGTTTTACAAACTGAACCTTCCTCCCCTCCAAGGCTCCCGGTCACCAGCAGCTGCTGCGGTTAGCGTCAACAAAACTTCCTGTGCTGTGACCTCTGTGAGGTCGCCATAAATTGCAGCTAAAGAAAACACGCCGGCCGGTAGCTCTGAGACAAGCATTACATCAGTATACGCTTGTGTGTGTGTGAGGGGGGGACCGAATCTTGGTCGTATTTTACCACAATTGTGATTTCACAACCAAACTATCCTCGGCAGTGGATGCCAAGATCAACGTCATCCGTCTACATCGGGGGGATAAGTGCTTTGGTGTTAAGCTACGTCAAGGCTGATGTCTGTGATCACTCGCTGCTTTAGATATCAGGAAGTTATTTTTATCACCATGGCTCATGAAACGTTCTTTGTGTTTTCAGTGAAAAATGCAGACTGACATTACCTCTCGTAAAACACTGTCTGTGATCATTCCTGTATTTTCCCATTCCTACATGATAACACAGAATAAATGGGAAAAGAAAAGGAATACAATTAATAAAACTGATGTTTTCTTTCAAGTGTAGATTTTGACAAGCAGGCTGTGAGTTTTGCAGCACCACACCAGGTATTCGCTTTGAACTTTTAATTTAGTTTTTATTTCTATTTTATTTATAATTCATCTTTTTAGTTTTTGTCGTCAGTTTTTGTCAGTTTTCACTGTAATGTTCTTATGTTTATTTCAGTATTAGTTTTTTGTCTGTTTTAGAATTTTTCTAAATTTTAATTTGAGCATTTTAGGACTGCCAAAGTTAATGTTTTAAGAACTAATCGTTGCATTTTGAGAATAAAAAAAGACAGATTTTTATTATGAAGATTTGTTTTCTAACCGAACAGTTCTCTGTGTCTGTTTTTTATTTCTACATTTTAATGAATTAATTTTTTTCTTTTCTTTTTTTAGTCTGTTTACAGTAGTTTAGTTGTCATTATTTTCTGTTGTTTATGTTTGTGTGTGTGTGTGTGTGTGTATGTACATAGAATGTAGAATTGTATGTAGTTGTAGTATTTTAGGGCTGTCAGTTAATATCTGGTTTCCAGTTATGCAGTTTTATTTCAATTAATTTTATTTTATTAAATGTGTAGTTTTCTTCAACACTGGTAACACTATGCCACTCTTGAGGAGCCCCGCCCACTGTGAAATCTCATTACTTCTAAATCCTGCCCGACATCGCATACGCAAACAGTTTCACATTAAATAAATGTAGACAGAACAAATTACACTGTATCTGGTTCGGACATGCTGTGTGTTGCTAAGTTTATCCTTGGTTTGTTCTCTTATCATTATGAGACATTTCTTTGTACTTTGATTCTGCTGTCTTAAATTCACATTCTGCATCCTGTTTGCAAATCCTCCAGTTATGAATCTAAAAGGCATTTTCAAAACACTTCTAAATTAAACACAGCTCTGGTGTTAATGTGTGTCAGGTTTAGGGTATAAAGTGCAAGAGCATTTAGTCAAGACCCTCTCTAGAGAGCTCATTTGCTGGAAGCATGGAAGTGAAATCTAGGGGTTCAGTGGCTCCGAACAAGAGAAGATCAGAGCGGCCGTCTCCAGAGTCCTGGCAGGAGTTGACACAATGGAGGATTCCAGCACAGCTGCAGCAGACCTGTAAAAGAAATGAACAATGCATCCACTGGCAGCGGCTCCCAGGAACACTCCATTCCATGTCATTTTCCAGAGGAGAAGAAGAAAAAATGGACAGAACACAGACAAAGGGAATTGATGTTATTTCAGACAGCTTCATGTGATTGAAAAAAATATATATATTCATTATGATTAGCTGATTATGTTAACTGATTTTAGGGTGCATTCTGGGATCTTCTTGCTCATGAATGTTGTGGTGCACTTGATTTTGGCAATGGGACAGCTCTAGAAAGGGTTTACTGTTTTAACCAGGGAGCATATTGACACACCTCATAGATACAGCCATGTCTAACGGTGCAATAAATCTAAAGTGCACCTATATGCAGTGTTGCAAAAGTAATTCTGAAACACAAATGACCAAGAAAAATATTTGCCAGAATACTTTCTGTAAAAATATAAATGGATTCTTGCAAGGTTTACGCAAATCAGATAATCATTTACGTTGCACTTTGTGAAGTCAAAATAAAGTGTTTATTGAGCCTATTAATATTTTTTTTCTGGTGTTACAGTGTATGTTTTATTGCACTTTTTTTTAAAAAGGAATGAAAAAAAGAAAAACGTTTTTAACGTTTAGTCTTTTTAAATTAAAATTAGACATTTGTGCATTTAGCAGACACTTTTATCCAAAGCGACTTACAGTGCATTTAGGCTATCAATTTTTACATATCATGTCTTCCCGGGGGAATTGAACCCCCAACCTTGTGCTTGATATTGCAGTGCTCTACCGATTGAGCTACAGGAACACTAAATAATAATAATAAATAACTAAATAATTGCAAGGATACTCAAAAAGACAGGCGTTTTAAAAAATAACTGTGTGTATATTTCTCCATTCAAGTGCTTGAAGACTTAGACTTTGTTCATCAAAACATAAAAGTTTTGCTCCGCCCCTGAAACAAGTTTTCTTTCTGATGACATCATCAAGCCCTCTTAGCTTTTAGCCCCTCCCCTCCGGTCACACAGAAACCACTTTTCAAAATCCAATTTTAACCATTTTGAAAAACCGCTACAGTCACGCATCTGAAAATGTAGTTAACAGCTTTGCTACCTTTTAGTTAGTCACTCCCAGACACTGCCCATTATAATCAACTTCATCGACAAGCTCGCTTTTGGCCAATAGGAAAGTTTCCTACTTGGATTCCCCTTTAAAATGACAACAGATGGAGACAGATGTTCATTTTCCACTCTCAGACACGCATTCAACTCTTGTTCACCCGGCGCTGTGACTAAGACAACCAGCGATGATAATGTAATCTAAACTTCATCAGCTCGCTAATGGAACATCCATGTCAGCTGATCATTTCTCTCCAAAGTGCCATTAGCTTCATTAGCGTCTGGCTTCCTCTCTTTCTCGGAAGTCTGCAATTACTCCCACGCTTGTGCCGGGGTCCATATTTCAGAAGCGGTTAATTGGAGATGAATATAACATGCACATTACCTTAACTGTTGCTTTTACTTCATTAGTCTGTTCATAACAACAACCTTAGGGCAAGATGAGGTAAACGAGGAACAAATACAAATTTACAACTTGACTGCAAAGACTTTAAAATATAAAATATTTCAGTTTTCAATTCCAGCATATGCGTAGAAAACTTAAAAGACCTTTGTAGTTTGAGTTTCCTAAAGAAGGTAAGAGAATAAACACTTTCTCTGTGGTTCTATCAAAACGTTGTTTGTTTATATTTCACAACCAGCCAGGCATAGCAACAGCTCAACCAATGGCTTGCATCTGGGGGCGTGGTTATCCGTTTGACTGACCAATAGGAGATGGAAACCTATTTGAAAACAATTCAGTTCTGTTTAGTAACAGAAATTACACGCCTCACCTTTACAGACTTAGTTTTGTGAGTGTGTACACGCTTCGGAAAATTTGAACAGCACTGGTCCAGTTTAGAAACCTGTCAGAAAGTGTGTTATTTTAAGGCTGCATCCTGTGGAAGTGTCTACACAGCTCTTTATTACTGTTGCTGGGTTATTCCGATGAACTTTACCTCTGAAAATGCAGAAAGGACTGAAATGAGACGTCTACCTCTCTGTTGAACTGTCTCTCTCTCCCTATGTCTTTTTCCAGGCTTTTCCTTTGAGCTCCCTGAGTAAAAAGCAGCCCACCCTGCTGGTTGTTTGTGGTCCTGAGCAGAATGGCTCCATTGGTTTGGTGTGTGCCCGCCATCTGCGCATGTTTGTAAGTATAGAGCCCTGTGCCGAAGGTCACGGAGAAAGAATGGATACCAATAGGGTGCTGTATTGTTGTTTAAAGTCAACAAGAAATCATAATTGAGTCTATTTACTTTCTTAATGCGCTTTCTTGGTATTATTGGTTCATTGCTTATTCAGGGCTCAATGTTAAGTTTTTTTTTTTCTTCTTTTCAGTCGGGCCAGTCGGTATAGATTTTTACTTTAGTTTGTAATTATTAATCAAAACATAATTGCTTGCTTGGCGTCTGAAACAAATTTTTATTCTGATGACATTATCAAGTTCTCTTAGTTTTTAGCCCCTCCCCTCCGGTCACATAGAAACTACTTTTCAAAATCTAATTTGATAAATAAAATCAAGCCCTGCCCTTAATGTTTGTTATTGAATATACTGTTTCAGCCAGAAATAAGCCACTTTACAAAAGTAAAATGGATGTGCGGATGCTTTTTATGTTGATGTTAAATGCATCTTTATTGAAGGAAACATTGCATCTCATTTGTATGGAAGCCTATTTCCGCTATGAAATGAATTGCGAGATAAAAACGTGCGATTTTATTAGAAACAAGCAGAATTGTGAGGTCAGGCTCAGAATTCTGACTTTTTCTCACAATTCCGAGTTTACATCTCACAATTCTAAATTTTTCCTCCAAGTTTATTTTTCTCCCTTGAAATTGCAGGTATATATATCACAATGCAGACTTTTCTAAGAATTGTAAGTGTATATCTTGCAATTTTGAGTTTATATGTCTGAAAGTTTTTCAAATTACTTCTTTTAAATTACCTTAATTTTTTTAAGGGCTATTTGCTTATCGGCTAACGGACAAAATGTTAGATGTGATATAAAACTATGCCCTGACGGCTAGGGAATAACTCGTCATTTGGCATTCAACTTCAGCTTACAACATTTCCAATTCATGACTTTAGCAGTAAAAAAAAAAACAAAAAAAAAACAGTAAGAAAAAAAATCATCCACCATTCTCTTCTGTGATGCTAGATTTATGGTGCATCAGTTTTTGTCTAATAAACGTACGCTCTGTTAAAGTTATCCTTCCTTTCGTTCTGATGGAGTGAAGTTTGGCCAGTCCAGATTTGGCCAGTTTACAATATGAGATTCTTAGAATGAATAAAAAACTCGGGAGTGAAAAAAACGAACAATAGAGGGTCATCACATGATGGCAGCTGTTTTATACATTCCCACTGTACATGTGCATGGATTCTTGTGTCCGTACCAACATTGTGTAAGAAATACATTAAGTTTAACTGCAGGATTGTAATGAACTTACCCGGCAACTTATCCAGACTGTATGGACTTTATCCTGCATCCCGAGCAAATTAAGTGTACAAAACCATACATTTTAGTCCACATTAATCACTTCTAACATTCTTCTGAAATGAAATTATGAGGTAATTATGTTTTGTGATTTATGAACTCAAAAATCCCCCTGCAGATCCACAGGGGGACAAAATATTACATAAAAAAACAGAAATCTAATCACGAACTGTCTGGTTCATGAGTGGCAATTTTCATATCTGTTTTAACAGATATGAAAGTAACGGACATATTTATTAATCATCTTCCTCATCTCTCTTTAATGTAGGAATATGAGCCCACCATTTTCTATCCCAAACGTTCTCCTCAGAGTTTGCACCAAGACTTTACCGTTCAGTGCGAGAAAATGGACATCCCTTTCCTGTCCTACCTTCCAACAGAGGTAAGTGTCAATCTTGAACAATGAAGCTCAGCCCATCGGGAGAGAGATGTCAATGTGATGTTCACTCTTCTGGACTCTGTCAGTATTAATCTAATCCTGTCTGACCCCACGACCAGGTCCAGCTGTTAAATGATGCCTACAATCTGGTGATCGACGCCATCCTGGGACCAGAAACCGACCACAAGGAGGTCAAAGAGCCCTACGCTGGGATGCTGGTGACTCTCAAACAGGTCAAAATACCCATCGTTAGTGTGGACGTGCCCTCAGGTATTTGCTCACTAAACACATTTTTGTGTTTTTGCCCCTGGCATTCGTTAGTGTGCAGTACCACAATGAAAACATTCAGTAAATACAGTAGCTACTTGCTAGAAAAAGAAAAGGTTTCATGAAAAAGGTCTCAATCTGTTCAAAGGAAGGTTAAGGTTATTTTTGCCAAGACATGGAAGCATTAGCTTTAGCATTCTTCGCTAACACACACATCGAAAACAAATCGTAAGTGCCTGTTTTTACACACTGAACATAATTTGTGTAATTCTTCACAGCTAAGCATGTGCACTGTAAAGTCGGATTGGCCACATATGTTAGCATACAACAAAATTTTATTTTGCATGATTATGCACTAAATGTTGTTGTTCAAGTGTTGGGAAAACTTATTTAGTTTGGTCATGGAAGTGGCACAGAAATTACTTTGGCTTTAACATTAGCTAATAGCTATTAGCTGCATTGGCTAATAGCTGCTAGATCATAAATACTAGATTGCAAATCACATACTAGATAAAACGAGACATTTTTACAGGTATTTAAAATAGTCAAAATATCAGGGAGAAATTGATTGCTAACAAGTTCAAGACTTATAGCTACTAGCTACCCTTGTTAATAGCTACTACCTTATTTAATTACGTAGAATAAGTCAAACTGAACACTAGAAAAACTAAAAAAAAAAAAAAAGATTGTTGAGAATTTTTTTGTAAGCATGAAAAACAGTCATCATATTAAGAAATGGATTACTAACACATTCAAAACTAATAGCTACTAGCTACTTAATTACATAGCATAAGAAAACTGAATACTAGATAAACATTTAAAAAAATAAAAGGTTGTTGAGAATTTTTTTGTAAGCATGCAAAATAGTTGTCATACTGTATTATTAAGACATTGATTAAACCTGCTTACAAGTTCAAGATTAATAGCTACTAGCTACTTAATTACGTAGAATAAGTCAAACTGAATACTAGAAAAACTTTGAAAAATAAAAGATTGTCGATACATTTTTGTAAGTATGCAAAATAGTCATCATATTGTTGAGAATTTGATTACTGACACGTTCTAAACTTAATAGCTACTAGCTATTTAATTGTGTAAAATAAATGAACGGAATACTAGATAAATTAAAAAAAAAGTGTAGATATATTTTTGTAAGCATGCAAAATAGTTGGGATATTATTGAAAAATGGGTTACTAATGCCTCAAAGGAGTTTCAACTGATGAAATCTGATTTATGCAGCCAACTTTTCTGATAAATGAGCTGACCAGAGACCTTAATGTGCAAATGTGTTGCACTGGACCTGAAGTGTTTGCGAAACAGTCAAATGATCAAACTGAAGAAAACTCACAGCCGTTACGTCATCGGGAGACCATATTTGAAAACTGCATCTAATGGCTGACACACTGTAATTTTTGTGCTCTCTTTCCACATGACAGTAGTGTGATGAATGATCTCTACGAGCCAGTTTTCCACATCATATCTGGAAGAATATGCTATATTTCAGTTAATAACCAGTGGCTTGTGATGGCGAGAAAGGATTCACTCTGTCTATCTCTTTCCTTAAGGTTGGGATGTTGACGAACCAGCAAAAGATGGGATAAATCCAGAAGTTCTCATTTCTCTGACAGCTCCCAAAAAGTGCGCAACGGGGTTCTCGGGAAAGCATTTTCTGGCGGGACGATTCCTGCCCTATGACATTCAGAAAAAATATGAACTTAATCTGCCAGAATTCCCCGGCACGGAATGTGTTATAGAACTGTAGCCATTTATGCAGACTTGTATTTTGAATAACAAGGATGTTTTTCCCCTTTTTGTATTTTCTAGATTGTTCTGTGGCATTCAGTTACTGACAAATATGACTAGATACCTTGGATAGTTAAGGTGAGTTTTCTGTGGAAGCTTGTTTCTGTTACAGAATGACTTTTGTCTTGAAATTTTGAGTATATATCTCACAGTCCGGCTGTAATAAACTCGGAATTCTAAGAAAAGAAAAAACGAAAAAAGATTTCTCACACTTTAGAGTTTACATCACACGATTCTGATTCCGATTTGTGTGTGTTTGTGTTACGGAATTAAAAAATACTAAATTATAAATTTGTGTCTTTTTATCTTACAAATCTGACCTTTTTTTCACATAATTATGAATTGTGACTTTTCTTCTCTGAATCATTCGTTTTACGAGTTATAACCTCATAATTCTGTTTTTATATATCGCAATTCTCACTTTTTTTCTCACAATTACAAGAAAATCGGAATCGCCTTTAATTTTTTTCTTTAAATTAATCTTGTGGCAGAAACAAGCAATGAGACCTAAGAAATGGGTTTAGAATCATTTATTAATATTTTTTTGCAAATGTTTGACATTTACAGTGTGTCTAACTGTTGAGTCCTCAAAAATCGCCAAGTCTTTTTAATGTCAGATATATTCAAAGTGCATTACCCTGATAGTGCCTCCAGTCTAATGTGCACCACACCTACAAACCCAACGCATCTCTGCTGGAATTTTACTCCAATTACAAAATTTATTTATCTGTACTTTATTGGAAAGGTTGTGTAGTATAATAATAATCCCAGGATGGCAAACGTGTGTAAATCCTTTTGTTTTTACTATACATTGCTCAATGTACATGTGTTTTCTTAGTTGAATGAATGAATAAATTAAGGTATTGTAAAAACCAAGTTTACTCATTGAGATGCCAAAGTCGGGTGTTTAAAGAAACGTGGGATGTTGAAAACCCACGGATGTTATTATTTAGCCAAACCTTGGAAAATGTGCTCCATTAGCCAATATTTGGGAACAAGAGGTAGCAACGATATTCTTTAGACCATACAGTATATTATTTCTTCCCAGAGATTTATTCAAAAGTCAGGAAAAAGCGTGGGTGATATAAAGGAATGTCTCTGTCTAAAGCAACAACAGTTACAGTATGTGGACAGGAATACCGATTCATCACTAACACATTATAGGCCATTTTAGGACATTGTGTAAACTCAGATATAATCATCAAAAGGTGGACATGAACTCATCCGGAGATCATATTTCTTAGTCTGCCAATAAACATTTTACATTTCTGTCCACCTCATAGAAGGCCAAAAAGTATGTTTATTGTCTTTAAACACGCATAGAGAGCTCCACAAAGGTAACGGACAAAAGAAGCCATATGCACTCAATATGGTGACAAAGGAAAATATGAAAATCTGTTTAGACTGCAAACGAATTGGGGGGAAATATGTGCTTTTCTTGGCTGTTTATTCTGTTTTGATACCGCAGTTCCCTGTAATCTTCGATCTTTCTGACTTCTGATCCTGATTTTTTTTGTCAGACCCATTTAGTGAAATATTTGCTGTGCTTCAAAAAAGGCTTTCAAAACAGCTGTGCAAAAATGACTCGAAATGTTGGACGACACCATGGACTGGCGAGTGAACGCATCTCCCCGTCATGGATGTGCTGGTCGTGCATGATCCTAGACAGTGGAACAGGACTGTACATGTAGCATGCATGGGAATATTTACAAATGGTTAAACACAATTTGCTCATGAACCATGAGTTAGACTTCAACGTTTGGACTTAACAATAAAGGTTTAGTGTGGCACTCTGGTTTGAAACCTATATTTCTTGACTTCATAAAACAGTTGAAAATGACATTAAAATGGGATGCACAATATTCATACCATTTCTGGGATTCTGAAGAATTAAAAACAATTATTGGACGTTTCATTATGCATATTAATGTCCTCCTGATTTTACATTTAGATTATCTTTACTGTAATATGACACCCAAAAATAAAAATGTACTGGTGTGGTACATTTGGTGTGGATAACTTGTGGATTAGTGAGATATGTTTCTTTCTGACGGCACCCATTCACTGCAGAGGATCTATTGGTGAGCAAGTGTTGTAATGCTAAATTTATCCAAATATTGTCCAATGAAATAAACTCATCTATATGGATGGTCAGAAGGTGAGTAAACTTTCCTTTTAGGATAAACTAATTCCTTTAAAGAAAAAATATGACACTTCACCTTCAAGCAATGTGAAATAGTTATTATGGATCAGTTTCTGTGACAGTTATACATTTGAAACCTTTTGGCTGTTTACAACTCCCTTTGTATGCAACAGGTGCGTCACATTACAGTCTTTTTACTGTCTGTCGAGTCACTGAATGTCGGACAAACATTCCTGCAATGCATGTGAGTAAAATAAGACAAATCAGTAACACTTTATTTTAGGGTCTCTTAACTAGTTGCTTATTACCATGCATATTACTAGAATATTAACCATTTATTAGTACTACTTAAGCTTATATTAATGCCTTTTTCTACATGACTTTATTCTACAGCCCTAATCCTAACCAATACCTAAACCTAACATCTACTTTACCAACTATTAATAAGCACCAAATTAGGAATTTATTGAGGGAAAAGTCTTAGTTAATAGTGTATAAATGTTCCCTGTTCTGAAGTGTTCCTGAAAAATCAGTTGTGAAATAAACACATTTTTTATTATATTAATCTGCTGTCATTACATCAACGTCTTCATTCATGCTTGAAATGAAGTAACCGGGCAGAACATAATAAAACACCCAGTGATCCAAAATATCTTGATTTAAAACACAAACATAACACTGTTCTGATGCAACATTCACCTTTCTTCTACATCTGTGTGTTCTTTTTCATCTGTTGGAATGATATAAGAACACAGATGTTAGCGCATTAGCCAATGGCGAGCAGGAGGGGGCCGGTCTGGACCACTCTCCACTCCATCCTGTCTTTTAAAACTCTGGGAAGTTCACGAAACTATCAGACTCGATTTTGAAGGACCGGGGGGAAACAAATTCACTCAAGGCACCCAAGAACTTGACAAACTTTTTTTTGGTGTGTGTCTTTAATTTATTTTTTTTGTTACCAACAGCTGGCCATCAGTGGCTGTGGCACTATGTGGGACTTCACAGTCGGGACGTTGGCGCTGTCTACCGTCTTTGTAGTGTCTCTGGCACAAGGTAATGTAATTTAAATAATCTCATAATTGTCTTAATTAGAACATGTAAGGATGTTTTTCATTATGTAACAGTTTGGAGCTGTCAGCACGTTAAGACTAAGGGGGGAAAAAAACAGTGAGAGCTTGTTTGTTTGTGAAAGCTTAATCAACTTACATGGATGGAGTGATGTTTAGTAAATCAGCTTTTTTTCATACTGAACTGCTTCTGTTTGTCTCACTGCTATTAAAAGACACTCTGAAAGTAAAGGTTTTACTAATTATGCAAATTCAAAAAGATGAAGGTGTTGAATGTGAATGTTAACTAACTGCTCCAGCTGTCATTTATTGCAGTAAACAACTGCAGTACTAATAGTTGGGCATTTAAACAGAACAGAACAGAAAGTTATTTATGTAATTTCCTTTCAAAAGTCTTATTCAGAATAGTGAGTGTGTCACAAAGCCCCATTATATTTAAACGTAATGTAAACTATTTCTGATTCCTCCCAAAAGTCTTCATACTGGAAAAGTTATGTAGCCTATGACTGTTGAGGAATTCATTATTTGAATGACTGAGTGTCATGAATACTGGGAAACTGCCCACCAACCCAGACTGAAATGTGGAGCAGCACCGTTTCATCCGCCTCTATTGCATTCACTGTCTCCGGCCCACCTCACCCTCTCCACGGAATTTATTACCTGTTTCCCAACACGTGTAGACAGCATGCACAGA
This sequence comes from Carassius auratus, assembly GCF_003368295.1. NCBI lineage: Eukaryota > Metazoa > Chordata > Actinopteri > Cypriniformes > Cyprinidae > Carassius > Carassius auratus. Next base: position 22,918,492 of record NC_039264.1, on the reverse strand, counting down.
AAATAGCGCCTGACATCGCTGAGCTCTAAGTCAAGCCTTTTAAAAACCTTTAGGACCAAATTTTGGTTTTGAATAACCAGATGTCGCTCAGTCATCCGGTAATGAGCTGCAAGCTTGCACGTCCGTGCCAGCTTCATCCAGGGCACGCCGAAGCCATTTTCAACGCTCCAAAGTAAATATTGCCCCTTTCTAATCTGCTCCATTCAAACGATTTATTCTCCAGATGTTTCACTTTGCTCTGAAGTTCAGCTGCCCGGTACATCGATTTCTGATGCTTTGAAGTGAAAAAGAGGGTGGAAAGAGGGATCAAAGGTAATGTGCGATGTCTCAGTTTAGCTCTTTTCCGTGAGTGGCCGCTACATGAGCGCTAACTGAATGTTTTAAAAAAACGTAATTCTGATTGGACGCATTGATTTCAGGGAAATGGTTGTTTATTGAACATTAGAGTCCTTGGTCGTTGTGCTGTCGCCGCCATTTAATTTTTATAAAACGTAGAACTCGATTCTTGGTGACCGTGACTTTACTCCACTTTACACCCCTTATAGAGAGGTAAAGTCACAGCAGGAAAAAGTGAATTCGTTAAAATATATAAACATATGTTTACTCAAGAAACAATGCTTTGTAAGACTTGTTTTCAAAGGTGTCTTTAACACTAGTTCATTTACTTTAGTTTATAACGATCTATAAAAAATATTCAAGATTTAATTATTAGGAATATTCGACCTAGTTTTATATTGTTTGAAGAATTTGTAAGTATCCTGTTAACAGAAAACAAGTTTTAAAAAAGGACTTATTCGTGTCTTTTGAATTAGAAAACTACTCTTCTCCAGGGTATTAGAGTATTCAACATTAAAAGTGACGCTTAAGATCAACTTTCTGGATGAAACGGTTCAAAGACAAGGAAAACCAATCCAGATAATTTTAAACACACACAAATCTGGCTGGGGCTTCATTATTATGCAGTGACAATGAAGCAGTTCAGTTTAGAATAATGGAGCACAGATGCATCCCAGTTCAGAGTCTATGGAACAGTGGTTGTCTCCTAATCTTCTTCTCAACCCAATCAGACAGAGCTCACCATCTTCCATTCGAGCACACCTCAGCCAGGACATGTGCCAGATGCACAAAACTACTTCCACATGTTTGCCGACGCAGGGTAAACACACAGATAAAACCACTTTGGAGCTCTCATTTGCATTCATTAAAACACGATGGGATGTGGAATGCAATTTCAAGACCACTGCCCGGGCACACTGCCGCCTTAAATGAAATGCCTCTGATTTCAAACAAATCCCTACTTGTTACCAACCTCATATACTGCAATAAAGCCATCACAGTCGCCCTAATACATACAAGTATGTGGGTTAGCACTATAGCGCTTTGTCAAAGGGATTACATAACATGCCAAAATGATTTACCTTTCCATTTTGGATAAACAAGGGAAAAACTTTCAGAAAGGTGAATGCCAGCTACATTTTGGCATGTTTTTGTGTCTAACCTTTTTATTTACAGACAGCACAGACCGAAAAATGATTCCTGTAGAAGAAGCATGTGCGCTAACCACTCCGCTGCAGCTTTGACGTAGCTCTTTTATTAAAACTCAACTATCACATGTATTTTGATTTGCTTCTGGCTTGGGTAGCAATGCTCCAAGATGAACATTAAAAAAGGGGAATGTCTTATAAAAAGGCCACAGACTGTTTGCTTGAATGGATTAATTGTCTGAGGCTATTGGACACTGTGCAGACTTTATGAGGTGACGCTAGAAGTCTAAAAGGGTAATGATACGGCACTTTATATTGTGGGGTAAAACCCCTGGCAATAAGATAGGCACAAAATAATCACAGAATAGCTGTACCAAGTTTAAATTACCCTTTTGTTTGAGAGCCATCTCCCAAAATAAACTTGGCAGGAGTGGTTTGTTATGGGAGGGCAGGGTGTCATTCTATGTTGGGATGACAATGATTTATAGATAGGTGTGTATTTTAAGATGTTGTTAACTTATAGTTTCCACTTCAACGTATATGCTTTTTTAACATCTGATCCTAATAATTCCCTGTTACTGGGTGCAGATATTAGAAGGTTCCACTGAGGTCATAGACACACACTTCTTCTATCTAGGAATAAAGCAGACTACAGTATGCAATGTTGTTACTGCTAATTATATTGGTGGCCATAGTAGGTTTTATAGAGGTTTATTGTTCAAGATTTTATATATATATATATAAAAAATGTAATTATATTGTAAAAATTCAATTATATTGTTCTCTTGTGTTGTTGTCGTTATAGCTGTGGTAATATTGTTATAGTTACTGTCCTTGATATGAATCTAACTAGCTACCTGAATAATAAATACATGTCGCTAACAACTAAAGAAAATTTTATCGCCCCCTTAAGTACGGAGGTTGTGTAATTTATGCATAGCCATTCTAGCCACGTGCCTATGCTCGCTAGTCCAGGGGTGCCCAAGCACAATGAAGATTTTCATTGTGAATTTTTTTTCGTTATACGATGGGTTATCAACAAGAGTTAAAAAACCAAAACACCAGAAGACATTTAGCAAATAAATAAAACAGACAATAGGGAAAAAAATGACAATCTATTTCTATGTTTTGCACCTTTTTTATGTACGAACATCATGATTTCTTTCTCCCGTTCTCTCTCATAGACGCACACACTGTAAAGACATGCATTCGCACAAATTTGGAGACTCAAACAGAAACTTGTTGCCCTGCGATTTATCAGTAAAATAGTTCCACAGTTGAAAAGCTAAATGACATTTCTCAGTAGCGAGGCTCTTGAAGCAGATCAACTTAAAGATTCACTATTAGAGATTCTGCTGCTGAACACTGCTGATAGATGCACATAAGCAGGTATTCACACACTTAACTCTCTCTCTCTCTCTCTCTCTGTAATAACTATGTTAGACTGCATTAATAACTGCATTAGCCTGCATATCAATGGTCCAAGTCTCTGTTATTAGCTCTAAAATGAAACTTTGAAATTTTCAATGGAGGGTTTATGAGGTGCGCAGTAAATTAGTGTGCATTCGTGTTGTTTCATAGTCTTTCTGGCTTTATTCTTGGCACAGTAGTAATAAATTGCAAGTAAAATGCAAAGGTCTACACTTCAGGATCTTCAGATATAAATTCACATCTAACGGCTTTATTTTTTTTATCGAAAGGAGGAAATGGGGAAACTTCATGACCAGGAAAAGCATAGTGACACACAGTTTTTTAGAAAAGTGACTCAGTGCCTCAGAAGGCCACTCAAGATAAGTGAATAACTGGAATAATGACATCTCATATTCTGCAAATTATTACTTTGGGAATGACACTCTTTCAGCTGGACCTGCATGGTAAATCAATTCAGTATAGGAGAGGGATATACTGTAATAACAGTAATGGTGGCCTGCAGAGCTTCTACGGTGACTGACACTTCTGCCGCAGATAAGCACTTCAGTGTGTGAGCATCGAATAGTGCCAGTAACAATTCACTGCAAAGACACTGTGCCGTTCTTGCTTGAGGATGTTAAGCTTGGCTACATCTGTGGGACACATCACATTTGGAAAAAAAAAAAAAAATGACATTGGTGAATGAATCCTTCAGTCTGTGATTTCCTTATCACAGCACACTATAAGCAAGTTCTGGAAAGTGGTTCAGGGATTCACCTTCTGCAGGCAGGACAGTTCGCACGAAACACCGGAGGCCCACTGTCCTCTGTCTGGGATGTGGGAGTGCATCTTCTGGTAATGTCTCATCTAGAAAGCATGAGACGCCATGTGTTTGTTCCCATTACTCTATCTTCTCCTTTGGGGCTCTAGCTAGTAAGTGTCTCCAGATTAGTTTGAGAATTGATGTTGGGGATCAGACCGTCATGCGTGCTGTACTTCCATATGTGCGCAGCATCTCCTGATGTGACCAGACGGAACGGAAACAGATACAGTGGAGAAATGGACCAAATGTGTCCTCCTCAGGCCAATCATGAGATCAGATATCAGGTGCTAACTCAAAACTGGTTGGACATGGTTGAGAAGGGCCGTGGACGCCAATGGATGCTAAGCCGATAAAAGTAGGGCACTTGGACTCTGGTGGCAGCAATAGACAAAAAAGTCAGTACTTAAATATTGAATGTCTTTTGCACACATTCCATTTACTGCAAAGCCAAGCAGGATTTTCCGATCACATTCACAGACATGTCTGCAACCTAAGGAACGTGCAAGGAATAAGTTGTTCTGATCTATTACATTGCACATTATATTGCACTGTAATAGATCAAACAAATTTCATGTCCAACTTTTTAAGACCAAATTTAGTTAGTCCCTGGGGAGGTCAGTGTTTCTTCAAGATTTAGTTGCAGCCAACGTTTCATTGGTAGCACCTTTGTTGAGTGCGCTGTATTAAAGTTTGCATTCCCACAGGACCCATCTGGGACAGCTCACATCTTCAGAGGTTAAACAAAACCGACAGGAACAGAAAGCTGGCTTACAACAGCCTCGTGGATCCAAAGACCACAGGTAGTTATGGATATTTTAACATGCTCTCTTTATGCAATCAGTTAATTTGTGGTGTCCTGCTTGTTCCAAACCGCATTGTGGGTCTCTGTGTTGCTAAAAAAATGTGATGTAATGATTTCTGGAGTCATCTGTCTTCATTAAATGTGAGCTTTAATGATGAAGACATATAGCCACTGCAATGCTGAAACAATAATACATTGACTCATGGACGTGTAAATGAGTTTACACATGTTCTTAATTAAAGCAAGAGACTATGTTGTCTCTTATACAATGTAGATGGCTGTCTTTGCCTTAAATAATGTCATTTAATTCATACCTCCTATGGGATTTTCTGACAAAAAGCAACAAGCACTTTTGTGGGACACTTATTGTATTCTGTTAATGTGATGCAAAAAGCTGGAGTAATCTTTTGAAGTAAACCCAGCAAAATCAACAGAAATTTTGACGTAATCTGGAAACTCTTGTTCTTCATCTTTGGGTCACTGGCAAGAGCATTCTGTTCTTGTAAAACATCTTGCTCTGATCTTTGTTTTGTGCAACCCAGGTGTAACCGAGTGGACATCCTGGTTCAATATCGACCATCCAGGAGGAAACGGTGACTACGAGAGGCTAGAAGCCATCCGCTTCTACTACCGAGAAAGGGTCTGCTCACGACCTGTAGCCATCGAGGCCCGTACCACGGACTGGGTTGCAGCCGCGGACACGGGGGAGGTGGTCCATTCCAGTCTGGAAAAAGGCTTCTGGTGTATCAATAAGGAGCAGCCATTTGGTCGCATCTGTTCCAACTACCATGTGCGATTCCAGTGTCCACCAGGTACAATTAGTCAAGAGACAATCCATCAAAATACAGAAGTGTATTCCATATGGAGGCATATGCATTTTAACATATGAGTGTGTAAAAATCTTCTTTGTTTTGTTTCTTCAAGTCCACTCATACTGGACTGACTGGAATGAATGGACGCCTTGCTCTGCCACTGCCTGTAACGATGTTGGCATCCAAGTCCGTCAGAGGAAATGCATGAGCACACAACCTCTTCCACTGCTTCTTTCGCCTGTTTGTGTGGGACCCCACATTGAACGAAGAGAGTGTTCAACCCCGCCATGCGAAGGTAAATAAAGAACAAATATGAATTTGGAGACAATAATTACATTTTCTAGGGATGCACCGAAATGAAAATTCTTGGCCGAAACCGAAAACCGAAAAAGAGAAAACCAAGGCCGAAAACCGAAACCGAAACACCGAAAGAAATTATGCCAATTATTAGTACCATTGCATTTATTGCTATGACCGTGTACTACCTTTACTAAAATTAAGACATTGCAATTGCATAAATTAATATTAAAGTTTCAAAGATAATTACAATTACATAACTTATTTAAAAAAAAAAAACATAAAAATACATAATTACAAATGATGCAAATATTTATTAAGCACATTGCAACAATGCACAGTATAAAATAAAATTCAAACTAAAAATTTATTCCACTCATGTGTATATTTAATAATAATGTACAGGCCTACTGGCCTGCAGAAAGGTTTTAAAATGAACTGTTCTCTCATAAAAACATTTATGCATTTAGGTGAAGTGCATTTGAAATTGTTCTCTGTAGGACTAGAAAGTGCATCAGTTCTCCAGTAGGCAAGACTGTTATCACTTCTGGGGATGGGGACTTCAGACAGATAACCATCTAGCTGTTGAGCAGTTGAGCTTGTCATCTGCCTGACATTTGAGAAATATTTGAGAGAGTGTATTTAAATAGGGCCAGGGCATAAATAAACATTTTTATAAAATTAAAGCAGAAATCTAGCAGAAAATCTAGCAGAAATATGGCTACAATCTGATATTATGAATGTATATATGTTTGTGTGTGTGTGTATAAGAACAAAATAGCCAACGTATTATTATTATTTGAGGCACTTTCTTGCAGAATTCCACTGAACATATCAGACAACGATGGTGCATGCCACTCATCTGGTGCAGAGACCAGTCTTTTTTTCTGCGCTCTGATCTGTTTCCTGCGCTTGGCGCTTCTCAGTCTCCACGCGGGTTCTCCGCATCCAGCGCGGCCTGGATCATTTCCGCATCCAAGTAATGGTCTTTATAACGCGGATCAAGCACATTCGCGATGAAGTGCAGAGGATCCGAAAAGATCTCAGTGAGACATGTGCTAACAGACTCTATAAGACTGTACTTTTCTTTGTTTTTACTTCGTGGTCCGTCTTAATCTCTTTGTTAGGAGACGTTTTAGTGCTGCGAATAAAGGAATACGAAGAGAGAGAATGTTCTCACTGGTGTTAAGTGAATGTCGCGGGGAGCTCGTGGTCTGCGCTTTGCAGGTGCACGTGCAGGTCGCGGTTTCTGTTTGCGTCATCACAACATTTCGGCGTGTTGTTTCGGTGATAAAAGTCTATCGGCCGAAAACCGAAAAGGCCATTTTCGGCCGAAAATTTTCGGTGGACGAAATTTCGGTGCATCCCTAACATTTTCACTAATATAAAGTGCATTTCCTAGACTTGACTGGCAGGATTTACTAAAGACTCTCATAAAAAAAAGGTCTATCAACCAAATATAGTTTGGTTTGGTTTAATCTAGTTTAGCTAATCTCCAAATCTGACCTAGATAGTGTTAACATGGTTTATCTTAGAATGGTTAAAACATTTTTACAGAGCAGTGAGGTGTCAAAAGCTCATTGTGTGCCCTTTATATCAGATGCTGCCAAATACTTGTTTTGTCGCATTTCGGATTTACCCATATTATTTTGACACTCAAACTCCGAAATGAGGCTTATTTCCCACTCATGGTTCTCGAGAGCAATCACATCCTGCTGACATTTACATGACACATGTGGTGCCCAATTAGCAGGCTAAACCAAAACATGTTTCTGTGTGTACAGAGATTTGTTGTCTTTGATCATAAAATCAATGTAATCACACTAGCAAAGATGTCAGAATGCGCTCACTGACATTTCAGTACACAATATTTAAATAGTAAAATAACAATTAAAGATAATTATTTTTTTTTTTCATTTGTATTTGGTCAAAATCATTTGATGATCTTCAGCTTTTTTTTTTACGGTTTCTGAAAACTTGCCACTATGATTGCTAATAAACCACTTATTTCACCCAAAATGTTGATTAAACAGCTGTGTGGAGCCAATGGGGTTTGTGGAGTGCTTGCTCAGTGACCTGCGGTAAAGGCCGCAGAACAAGACGTAGGACATGTCACAGATCTTCTACTAAGATTCAGTGTACAGGACGACCTGTAGAGGTCCAAAAATGTGGAAATCCATGTCCAGGTATTGTGCATTACAAAACACACATGGATTTTTTTCTACAATGAAATAAAAAAAATAAAAAAACATTTTATTTTTACAGTGGCATGCAAACGTGTCTGTCCTGGGGGACGTCCCAGTAAGGACTGTAGCTACTGTATCTGTGATGGACAAATACTACATGGGGAGGTCTTCAGTGTTACAGGTGTCCCTGTGCCAAATGCAACAGTGGCTCTGGCTAGCCAAGCCAAGGTTGTCCGCGCCCACACTGATGCCAAGGGCCAGTTCAAGATTGATGGACTGTGCACCAGCCCACAGACCCGAGTGGTCATAGAAAAGGATAAATTTGCACCCGTCACTCTCCCTGTTTCCAACAATAGCACTGATGAACTCTGGGTACGGGCCATCTTACGATCCTCAGGTAAAAAGAATAAGCTTTTGGATATGGATGATCCCACATTGATAATTTCATGCACTGTTGCATTGTTAGTTTCTGTATTTTATGTCTTCCAGAAAAGCCGTATATTGAGAAGCACCCAGAAGACAAAGTGCGTTATGAGGGACAACGTGCAACCCTTTGCTGTAGAGCCACAGGATCGCCAAAACCTGACAAATATTACTGGTAAAAAGCAATTACATTTTTTTATAGGTTGTCTAACAAATGCCGTTAATCTTATAGTTACATAAAAATATATTTGTTTGATCCAAAGGTATCACAACGGAACCTTACTGAATCGCACAATATACAAGTATGATGAAGATCTGATTTTGCGAGACCTGAAACCAGAGCAGTCAGGGCAATATCACTGCAAAGCAACTAGTCTGACAGGCAGCATAAAGTCTACTTCAGCTGTCCTCACTGTTTTCGGTAAGTGCAAAACCATTTTACCAGTCAACAGTATTTTACCAGTATTTTGCAAATTGTCCCTAAAGAAGAAATATAACCTCAATAAATATTGTGGTCTCCAATGGAATATTAAAGTCTATAATGTCTAGTGACATCTGCAGTGCAATATTTTATTATGTTTAAGTTGGTAGAAATTATCACTTTGTAAACAAGGAATGACTGGCAAGAAGTCGTGGTGGGCAGACTAAAATCCTTAAATCCCACCCGCTTTCCATATTAATGTGAAATCCAACCTTGTCAATAAATCCTTTTTTTTTTTTTATCTTCAGACAAGTATGCATTTCCACATTTGCACACATAACTACACATTATGAGAATTCCCATGATGCTTGTTATCCAAGATATAGATTGTCAGAAATAGTCTGCCGAAACGTGTGCTAAAGCAATCAGTCCTAGACTTTGTCTGAGGGATCTCTTTGCTTTTTAATCATTTTGGCATACAAAATGTGCTTTGCTGAATGAAACACTAACACCTGTCACAGCAGGGTTCTTAATGGAGGATGATTAATGTGTTTTGTATTCACTCTTGCATTTAAACAACAGCTACAGGAGAAAAGTTTTCCATAAATTAAATTTCATCAACCTCAAATAAGATTACATGGTTGCTCTCTCCAATAAGTGTCATTTTAAAGGAAACACAGCGCTCTTTTGAATAAATGAGCAGCATTTACCATAGAGTGGTAATGTGACAATAATGACTGCAGTCATTAATATGGTGACACAATGAGATCATCAGTTTTAAACAGAACCAATATTTTGGCAAGTCATCAGACTTCCTTTTCAGGCTTTCAAGTTCAGTGACCCAGTTTTATTGTTCACAATGATCTGATTAAATATATATTTCTAAATCCTTTTTACTTCAAAACAAGTATCTTCATAACAATATAAAAAGATAAATGCAGAATTTTATATAGTTTTCTTTTTCCGTTTTTCAAGCATAAATCTATGAAAAGGAAGAAAAAAGCCATTGGGATAAAATAAATAAATCTTTATTCTGAAATTTATTTTTCTTCCCAAATAACTAGAATATTTTACTGAAATCAACATTATTTTTACAATGTGTATAAAATGAAAATGTAGCACACTGATCTCACATTTTTTATTTCACAGCCAAAGGAACACCAGCATGCAACTCGACACCTGAAAATCACCTGATAAAATTGCCATTAGACTGCAAGCAGCCTGGAACAGACTCCAAGTTTTACAATGCAGGTCGTTGTCCACACAACAAATGCCCCGGATCGCTGGACTTTGACATGCGTTGCAGGGATGGATCTGGCTTCTGCTGTGGGGTCAAACAAATGAACGCTAGAAAGATCAACTGTGGCCGTTACACCCTGCCAATCAAAGTCGTTAGTGAGTGTGGCTGCCAGACTTGTGTGGAGCCCAAAATTCTTGTACGGGGAAGGGTGGTGTCAGCAGACAATGATGAACCCCTGCGCTTTGGACATATTTACATAGGGAAGGAACGGATAGGTACCACAGGATATCAGGGTGGGTTCACAATCCAGGTGTCTCCAGATACACAGCGTCTTGTTGTAAACTTTGTTGACCCTTCTCAGAAGTTCATTGATACAATCAAGGTTTTTATCTTTGACAAGAGAGGAGGTTCTGTCTATCATGATGTAAAAGTGATGAGGAAGCAGGAACCTGTTGATATAAACGCTGCAGAAAGCAATACCATTTACCTAGGTGAAATAAAAGATGAGGACCCTATTGGTCAACTGGTCATACCTCCAAACTCTTTCCATAAAAACACAGGGGAAGTGTACGAAGGGACTGTTAAGGCCAGCGTCACGTTCCTTGACCCTCGCAATATTACTATGGCTGCTGCCGCTCCTGGCGATCTCAACTTTGTAGACAATGAAGGAGACATGCTACCTCTTAGGACATATGGAATGTTTTCAGTAGATTTCCGAGATGGAGCAAACCAGGAGGTTCTAGGAACTGGTGCTGTCCAGGTTCTCCTTGATACAGAGCATGTAAAAATGCAGGAGCACATCCCTGCTATGAAACTCTGGTCCCTCAATCCCGATACTGGCATTTGGGAGGAGGAGAGTAACTTTCAACCCACACAAACTACTGTTGCTGGCACCGGGAGGAACAAACGAGAGGAGCGCACCTTCCTGATAGGGAATATGGAAATCAGGGAGCGTAGATTGTTCAATCTCGATGTACCTGAGAATCGCCGTTGCTATGTCAAAGTGAGGGCGTACATGAGTGACAAGTTCCTGCCCAACGAGCAACTAGAAGGAGTGGTAATAAACTTGATAAACCTGGAGCCTAAGCCAGGCTACTCGTCAAATCCGAGGGCTTGGGGACGCTTTGATAGTGTGATAACGGGACCAAACGGTGCTTGTCTTCCAGCTTTCTGTGATGCTCAGAGGGCTGACGCATACACGGCTTACGTCACAGCTATAATGGGAGGTGAGGAACTGGAAGCAGCCCCCTCAATGCCAAAAATGAATCCAAACATTATTGGTGTGTCTCAGCCGTACTTAGGGAAGTTAGATTACCAGCGCTCCGATCATGAGGATCCAGCACTTAAGAAAACAGCTTTTCGAATCAACCTATCCAAACCAAACCCTAACAATTTTGATGAAACGAACGGACCAATCTATCCTTATCAGAGTTTAATTGCATGTGAAAATGCACCTGTTGATGCCAACCACTTTCGTTTCTTCCGTGTCGAGAAAGATAAATATGAGTACAATGTGGTACCCTTTGAGGAGAGTGACCTCACGTCTTGGACTGGAGATTATCTTTCCTGGTGGCCAAATCCACAAGAGTTCAGGGCTTGCTACATCAAAGTTAAGATTCATGGAGCTACAGAAATCATGGTACGGTCAAGAAACATGGGTGGCACTCATCCTCAGACAAGAGGTCAGTTGTATGGCATTAGAGACATTCGTAGTACCCGTGACTTACACCATCCTAATACCTCTGCTGCTTGTCTTGAGTTCAAGTGCAGCGGGATGCTCTTTGATCAAGGTATTGTAGATAGGTCACTAATTTCTGTCATCCCACAAGGGAACTGTCGTCGTCTAGGCATCAATGGTCTCCTCCAAGAGTATCTGATAAAGCATCCCCCTGTTCTTCAGAACAATGAATCTCATGCTTTCAATATGTTAGCTCCTGTCGATCCACTTGGACACAATTATGGAATATACACTGTCACTGACCAGAACCCACGCGTTGCTAAAGAGATTGCCATTGGCCGCTGCTTTGATGGAACTTCAGATGGTTTTTCCAGGGAGATGAAGTCAGATTCTGGAGTGGCACTGACGTTCAGCTGCCCTAAAAGAACTGTGAATCGTGAGAGCTTATTCCAGCGCTTGCAAACAAATCCTGGCCTAACACTAACACAGATGGCACGGGAGATGAGGGAGTCACAGGGACTGCAAGTCAGAAGAGGGTCAACCCAAATGGTGGCCTACCCTTTTGGCCAGCAGGGCAGGAGCCAGAACCGCGGAGCCACGAACAATAACAGAAGGAGACCAGCTACAAGGACAGAACCAAGACAGTAGATCTTTCTTTAGGTGAGTTCTCAGAGTGCACTTTTAAAAAAAATAATTTCAAGATGTTGATGAAAATCAAGTGTATGTTTTCCATCCTCATGCAGGTTTTTTGGGTTGAAGAGAGTGAAGAAAAAAAGACTAAAAAAACCTGCTATGGAAATCCCAAACTTGGCCAGCCGGGTGATATTGGATGCTCTGTCCTAACGGAGCAAAATCCTCACCTGATTTATCCGAACACATTTAAACTCTTTCTACTTGTGTATGGAAAACTGTCCTCTCATACTTCCTCAAAGTTTACTTCATTGTTTAAGACATTTATTTTTAGTGATTAGGCCAAATAATCTACAATACCCATACAGGCTGATGTCATTTATTTATTTCCGATGTCAAAACTTGCTTATGTGGAGCGTCCTACTTTTAATCTGTAATTATTCACTAATTTTCTCTAATTGATCAGTGTCTTCCATTGATGATAGACTAAATAGGTGAGACAGGTCTGTATAGGTTGAGGTCAAGTGTGACAGCTGCTAATCCTTTCATCAACCACATATTCTACTCTGTTGGATGTAATGAACAAGACCCGAGGCAGCAAAGATGCTCGTTCTGTCTCATCTCCTTTTCCACATCGCCATTCCAGTTGTGATTTGGCCAACTATTGGTCTGACCAAAGCATGACAGACCCCTGCCAAGAATAGCATCCCTTAACAGAATGGATTGCCTAGGTAGACTAAACAAACCTGTGGTGAGACAAAGAATAATATAATGGCCCTAACTTCAAACACAAATTAATGCTTAATTTTTTTAATGCCCTCTTCATTCTTTTGATCATATAGCTGGCCTAATCAAACTTTCTTTTGATATGAAATCCAACTAATACAGTATCTCAGTCTATGATGTCTAGAGTAAACTGGTTGTATTTTTTTTCTGTTTGTCTCCTAATGTGCAATATTGTGTTCCAATAATGACTTGAGAGTCCTGACAAAAATATCCTATGTTATGAGCCAATCAACCATAGGTCTGTTAAAATGTTGGGCTATTTCCTTAGTAATTGTATATCTGAATTTCAAATTACATAGCACCTGTTTTTTTTTTTAAACCTAATCCTAATGAATTTGAGTTTGCTAATCCAATTCAACCTCCTCTCATGTAGCCAGCTGACAATGCAACATAAATGCAGTTGCAGAGTTTTAACTCCACCCTGAAGTAACACAAATCTTATTGTGTGATTTCAACAATTAATGGACCATAAAAAAAAACATGTGGACCTGCATAAGATGGACATTTGTATCTTTTGAAGTATATTTTGTAGTTAGCATTGCAGACAGAATTTCATTATGGTAATTCTGATTTGATTTGACTAATCCCTTATGCTTCCAGTATTCTGTATTGGTTGAAAGCAGAAAGTTAATTGAGTTGAGGGATTAAAGTGTATGCTTTAATAGATAATGGTGCAAAAGTTTATTTTGTCTGTGTATCCAAAGATGCACCGCTGGCCCAATGCAGGTAGAATATAAACAATATTAAAACAATATTCTAAACTCAAATCTTCAAAGAAAAAATATAACCCCACCCCCACCCCCCTCCCCCCAAAAAAGTTGATTAATTGGAAAATCAGTCTGAATAAAAGTTAGATGAACAGAATAAAGTCTTTGGGAAATAATCCAATATAGAGAAATTTATAATACTGTGGCACATTTTTTGATTGAACACAAAGTAGCTGAGTCTCATAACAGACCAACTGTAATCAGTCATTAAAATCTGAGATTTTTCTATAACATTGCAATATTTAAAAAATGTGTTATAATGTCTACTTAACAGGAGAAAATTTACAGTCATGGCTGACAAATGAAGAAATAAGATATGTAACTATAAACCACATTGCGTTTAGGCCAAGTACACACTTAAAACTATTTTTTTTTTCTATCCCAGACAGTCTCACATGTAAGTGATGTTGAGTCACATTTGTAACTTGAATAAATTTAAACTTCTGTAATTTTGTAATATATCCAGTTAAAGTAACCTTTGGTCTTTTACATGTAGCATATTTAGCTATACTGTGCATTTCTGTTTCAGAGGAAAGATGGAGTTGGATATTGGATGAATATGGTGCTAAAATTTTGTTGGCCTCCAGTTAGCTTTTAAAAGTGTTTGTCCTTGCTTCAACTGTCTGGCTGGTCTCAGGGAGACTACAACTTTTCCAGGAATATCTTCTGACAAAATGTGCATTGATAACTCTACCACTACACTACAAAGTGAGTTGAATAGTTGCCTTTGCACTCTCGGAAATCGCTTTTCATGCTTGCTTCTCAAACAAGTTACATACAACACATCATGAAAACCTGAATGAAAATTCCCATCTTGCAATCTCAAAAGCCAGTTTTATGTGTAAATTGTGGATTACAATTTCGGTCAGTTTTCCCAGATTGTAAATAAAGATCTCTTGTAAACATGTTCTGTTGACATTGCTTTATTCCATTAAACTTAAATAGAAAATATATTTTTTCATTTTTTTCCCCCAGTGGTAAAAGTCTACCTGACACTCAAGAGGGCTGGATCTCAGAAAGTATAATTATGGAAAGTTACAACCTCAAACATTTGTTATGGCCCTAGAGAGAAACACATTAACATCTCTGGAGTGCTAACAATTCTGAATCTCAAACTACATCTAATTAAACCGCTGAAATGTACAGCTAACTAAATCTGTAACCCCATTTTCCCTGAGTTCAATCAATCTTGCATATACATTTTGCAAACTTACATTTTAAGAAATTCACAATTGAAATAAAACATAAAATATATAATTAAAATGTCAGAAAACAATGTTCATTGGAAGTAATTTGCTTACAACATTAAAGAACAATTTATCTTTGATTCGTAGTGTATATATACAAATTGTCACAAATGTTAACAGCTGCTCCACTGGGAACGGGAAAGTTTATTCAACTAAAATTCTGCATCTTTTTCAAATATTACGAGATCCAAGCAGATGTTTTAGTTTGAGGGAACAAAACATTGCCGTAACCAACAAGTTCAGTTTTCCTTGACCTGGCCAAAAGGTTGTAACGAGAGCTCACTTGCGTGCTTGACGTATACATTGCCATCCTCCAATTTCACTTCAAAAACTTGTTGCTAAAACAAGAAAAGAGACAAATTTTACATTTTAACAAAGAAATAAAACTAAGCACGCATGCAATACATCTGATTCTATTTCTGCTTGGACAGCTGTATAAGCCTACAGCTAGGAAGGAACTTTGATATACGAGTATAGTGGATGTTAACCGGTGGTGGGAATGGTGTCTAATTACTGAACATTTCAAGGTGTCGAGTCCCCCAGGATGACTGTCATAATTATGGATTGTTTTACATAGTCTTTGCCTTATATTGACTGGCCCAAGCTCACTGTCACGTCCAACTGCCCTATTATTTATATTCACAGCATGAGAGAACACATTTAATCTGCTTTTTAAAAAAGCAGACGTTTGGCTAAATTGAAATGTGCTAAAATGAGGGCAGTTTAATTCTTAGGAACGAGACTTTCCAAATGTCTGTCTGTTTGGCAGCACCTACTTCTGTACGTTTCTGGTGATGTGCAATCCATTACCGTGTGAGATAATGTTTGGTGCCGTACCGAGTTAAAGTGACGGCACAACAAATGTGGTTTTAATACGAAAATACAAGCGTTTTCAGGGAAGCTGAATCATCGCCTGAATCACTGGCTAAGTTAACTTGTTCATCTGGCTGCCTACTGCCCCTTTACTGCTGAGTAATGAAATTTGGTGTATACATTTATTTTTGTAGGAGGAACATTCAGGCATCTCGCTGATTAAAGAGAATGCTCCTTTTATTGGAGCTTCATTTAAGATCGATGATAGCTAAAAGCAAAATAGATCTTCTATCAAAACATAATCATGTCTTTAATCTGATTTAACTATAATGAATCTTCTGGATTCAATACCGAGTAGGCTTATTCAACTGCATTTGTTGCATAATGTCAGTTACCACATATAATTATCCCTTAGTTTTAAAAAACGATGTGAACAGTGCAAAGGGTGAAATGTGATTATTGTTAAAGCACTTTATTCTTCCTTTAAAAAGGTAGAACTTTTCATTTTTACAGTTGGACTACTGCTCCAAAAAAAACTTCTAGGCCTAGTTATTTATCTTCAATGTAATATCTGTGAGTGTTGAACAGAGATGTGCTGGCTTAAAAATTAATTAAACCATTTCTGCACTTTTGTTTTTCGTTACTGGATATAAATATAAATGTAGAAGACAAGTTTATCTGTTTCTTATTAAAGAGAACAAATTACCCACTTAACTCCATGTAAGTAAGAGAGTAACATCACTATCATTCTTGGTATCCTTGTATGGGAGGTCCCATGAAAGATTGGACAAGATGACGAAGTGATTCCCTCATATCCATGCTGACGTATAATATTTTAGCAATATTTTTGGCTAAAACCACAAAGTGTGTACTTTAACGTAGTGGTTATTGCCTGGTCCAATTTACTTCCATTGTAACTGAAACAGTGATTTTTTTTGCTTAGGTAATAATTTTCGGTGGTAATCGACAATAGACCTCAAATTCTGTCAGTGAGCATAATGTGTACTGAACCTTGAATATTCCTTTAATGAGCTAAAACGACACAAAGTGTCTCACCTGTAAACCTGTGCTTGATTTCCCCGTTTTGAGATTGAAGTCATAGTCATGCCAAGGACAGAAAACCTGAAGAACACCATCGGCCTCCTCGATATCTCCATCACACAGCGGACCTCCTGAAAGTCAAAGCATTTTACCACATAAATATATTCTACTCATCTGACAGAATGTTTAAAATCATACAAAAATGTACATTTAACCACATCAAAAAATAAAAAGGCATCAGTTTTATATCACGCACAACCCTGCTGAAAAAAACCCAGAATATGCTGGTATGTTTTGACGCTGGGATGCTGGTCCTTTGCTGGTCCTTTTGCTGGTCATGTGCTGGCAAAGAACCAGCATAAACCAGAAAAATTACCAGCATAAACCAGGAAAGGACCAGCATAAACCAGCATCCCAGTGTCAAAACATACCTAACCTGCATGCGGTTTTCTTTTCAGCACTACTACAAAATTGTGGTAACTTCTTATTTGCCGCCACTACAATAGATAAGACGACCATTATGAAAATGAACCATGGTTTTATTATAGCAAAATTGTAGCATGTTTTTGTTTTTGTTTTTGTGGATTGACGGATTAACATTTATGTTACCACCGTTTTATAGTTATTGTAGTAAAACCATGGTAAATTTTTAGTTACCATAGTTTCACTATAGTTTTTTTTTCTTGTAGTAAAATGTAATTTTTGTAAGGGAATCATCATTATTATCATCCATTATTATTATCCTTATTAACTCCATCGTTAAACAAAAACGAGACAGTCCGTAACGTTTGCAGTAGATCACATATTGAAATGGTTTTACAGTTAGAACCGCTTTGTATTTTAAATTACATTTAGGCGGTAACAACGGTTACCATGGAGATAATGACAGGGCGCGTAAAGATTGAAGCAAAACATCGCAAAACGGCAAAACTACGAAGGATGTCATTTCTGTCGCTGTTTGTAGCTCTCTGCTAGCTAAATTAGCTTTGCAGCACGCTTTAACGCTTAAGAATCGACATAAGCAAACAAAATGTGAAATAATTCGTGGTCATACCCGAATGAGCGCAGCGAGCGTCCATCGCGAAGAATTCCCCGTTCACCTGAAACAGGCAAACATCCGCGTCGCGTCCCTCAGACGAATAGATCAGTCGGCATTGTTTCTTGGACAGCTCCGACACAGGGCCTATTAGCCTCCAGGGAACACTCTCATCTTCTGGAGAAGTCATAGAGGTGGGTTAAAGCAGGGCATTTAATGTGCTGTATTTCTTGTTTTATCTAAACGCGATCAATTTCGCCTCACTGACAGTCGCTGCTCTCACTGGTTTGTCGCTTCATGGAGGCTGTACTGCACTTTGTCGCCGAAGGGGGGTCCCCAAAATGACCTTATCACAATTTGTAGACATTTCTATGCAAATATTGACAATCACTTTTGATTTTAAACGTTTGAACTGAGCAGTGTAACTAGGAAAAGGTGTGTTGAGATCATGCAGACTGATTATAAAAAATAAGGTGCTTACAAGGTTCTGGTAGTACTTAAAATATTGAGGATAGGCCAACAATGACTGGTTTATTACAATAAACATAACTCAAAATCAAAGAATAAAGCCCTCAGTGATTACAGCAGAGAACAAAAAAAAAAAAGAAGAAAAACAGATCAAGCTATTTCACAATGGCGTCCTTGCTGTTTTCACAAAGCTAGGATGTCCACCTTTGTGTTACGCAATCATCTAGTCTTAAATCAAATATGTGTCACTCGTCTTTGTCTGTATTATTTATAATCAGCATAAGTTTTTTTTTAAATCAGATTAGTTTCATAAGCATAAACAGACATGCAAAAAAAGTAGTAGCCTACATTGTGCATCACTATAAACCACAATGCATCTTTGTTCCACCAAATAAAGACTTTATTCGTGCTAATAAAGTGCAGGTTGCATTTACGTTAATACAAGTTGCTTGCTGGATGCGAGGTGACTGAACATCTGGTCGTGCACTATGGAAAAAGGGGAAGGCCAGTGTCCAAAAAGCTTTGTAGTGTCTCACTCCCTGCTCTAAACTTTAATAGCGAGTGAGGTGAATAGACCTACTTAAATGAGCGAACCGTTCTGAAACCGTGCTAAGACAGCTTCACACAGCACAGCGTGAGCATTAAATGTAGACTAACAGGCTCTCTGGTCAATTACATCCAAGCTCTAGACAAACACTCAAAGCCTATTTATCATTAAAAGCACTTCACATACTCATTCTCCTCAAATTAAGGATTTTCAAAACCCAGTTGAGTCATGTTGTAATTGGTAATTTTAATAATCTGGAAAAAAAGTATCTATGAATCTATTATGTAAATTAAATATTCATATTTAGCTGTTTTAAACAGAAATTTCAAGTAGAAAGTTGTCCTCCTATCTTACTGTGAACTACACAAGCAAAGTTTTGATGAACTAAAAAATCTGTTATCTGGCTAGAAATACGTAATTAGGTAGCTGAAATTGTCCGAACACTGGAAACATGCAATCGGATCAAAAAAGGTCTATCTGAAAATATGTCTTTTGTTTTTCATTTGCAAAAGTAAAAAAATGACAGAAGTGCAGGGTGTTTTAAAAGCAGACCAAGACCAGATGTTTCAGCCCATTATCTTCTTTTGGAGCAAGATATATTTTTGATAGCCCTTTACATAAAATGTGTGTATAATGTTTATTATGTATATATAAATACAACAAACGCACGTATATATTTAAAATGTAATGTTCAATATATGTATATATAATATGAAATAATATAAATGTATACATGTTAATCCTGTAAATATTTAGAAAATATTGACTGTATGTGTACATATACACACACACACACACACACACACACACACACACTTCATATACATATATTTTGTAAACAAAAACGTTTATTTTGGATGCGATTAATCGTTTGACAGCATTAATTTTATTCACCTGATAACTTCTTGACTTTTTCTTTTATTAAGAGCATACAATTTCTACTCTATATATGCAATTTAAATAGGCTATATTGGATTTATCCAAATGATGGCTACTTTCAAAAATAATCTGGTCACAAATGTACATATTGTAAAGACAAATTAACTATATTATTTTGTCACCAGTTATTAAAAGAACAGATCATTTAAAAAGTGAAAATTTACTGAAAAAAAAGTACTCAACCTGAGGCTATTTCAGATGTAGATAAGTTTGTTTGTTTTTTCATCTAAACAGATTTGAATGAATTTAGTATTATATAATTTGTTCATCACTGTATCTTCTGCAGCGAATGGGTGCCAAACAGCTGATAAAAACATAACAATAATTGTAAACCAAATGACAGTATATCAATTATATCTTGTGAAAAGTTTCATGTTTGTAATAAACAAATCCATCACTAAGACATTCATAACTTTTAACTCTTGCTTCCAGGTGAGTCCTCCATTGAAAAAGGTGTCTTGTTTGAATCAGGAGAGAAATATACACAGACCAAGCATCATTTAAGCAAGAACAATCCAAAACGGTTCTAAACAATAAATGTTGTTGGATTGTAATGCGATAGAACAACATGGATGGCCTTTTCACTTCCTTATGGACTCATATTTTGGCCAGAAGCAACAGTTTAAAGTTCAAACAATGATGGATTTGTTTCTTACAAACACGCCACTTTTAACTTTATAAGATTTATTGAGAATTTCATCTTTAGCCTAAAAAGTTGAAAAGAACATCCTGTCCATATCCATTTGTCAACTATTGCGAAAGCTCAAAACAATGCTGTTTACTGCATTAAATGAGGATTGTTCTGATTGTATTTAGTACAATTATTTGTTGCCCAGAATTTCCATTGTTTGAGAGAAACCAGGGACTTGCACCAGCCTTCTGGCACGCAAGCAACCTCAGTACGAGTGGAGTTTTCCATGCTTGGTACAGTTTCACAAAGTGACTCATTCTGTGCCCACACCACTTCAAGAACCAAACTCCAATCACTATAATTCTGTGTGAGAGAATATTTTTTTGGCCTGTTGCTCGAAATATTCTCCCATATAATGTTTAGTTACACAGTGAGCTATATCTAAAAAATATAGGTTTGCACAAGCTCAAAATGTGACTGCAACATGATGTCATTTGTCAAACGAATGCTCCGAGCACAGCGTACTGTCAGTCTTAATATTTCAGTCATATAAACCTGTTGGCTTCCATTTAAATAGAAACAAGTTCAAACTCGTTCAAAGTCAAAAAATGACATCATCCTTCATAAAGGTCGGCTCTGAATATGCACATAAGCCATAAGGTCTGCGTTTATTAATACTTTCCTCCACTTTCATGTGATGCTATTTACACACTGGCAGCCAAAGGTTTGGTAAAGTTTTTAAAATGATTTCAAAAGAAGTCTCTTATGCTTACCAGAGCTGCATTTATTTTTTTAAACATACAGTAATGTTGTTAAATATTACGATAATTTTAAATATATATTTTTTATTTGAATGTATTTTAAAATAATTTTTGTCTGTCAAATCTGAATTTTCAGAATCAGTACTCCAGTTTTAAGTATCACGTGATTTTTCAGAAATTGTTCTAATATGCTGATTTAGTGCTTATATGAATAATGCTAGTAAATTAATTAGTAATTATAAATAATATCATTAACATGCTTGATCCTACCTATTGTGACCTATTTTACCCTAATCTTTTATTTTTTTTTTTTTTACAGCAGTAATATGATTCTGGAAACATTGTGTCACTTCTGCTTCTCTTTTTCAAAAGTTCACCATTGCATGCTTTATTACAATTACATTATTTTATGAGGACTGTGATTATGGTGTCATAGAACTGACATCATGCCAAGGCACAAGTCTGGCAGTTAAAAATGAACAGTGTTTTTTAGATGGTTTAAAGCTGATGATATAGCAACACAAAAATGCCAGACAGACAAAATGACTTTTGCACAGAAAAGCTCATGAGTAACTTCCCGCAGGCAAGTTGGCTTTGTTGAAAATGCTCCTAATGACACTATACGGCAGCTCAGGCAAAACTTACTGAAGCTGTGCAGGAGCCAATGATGCAAAATTTGGTTGTTCCTCCAGCACCTTTATTCTCAAAAGTCTCCTAATCTTCTAGCTCAGCGCGGACACTGCGATCCCTGAAAAAAATGTGTTTTTCATTTATGTAAGACCTGCTGAAAGCATTTCAAAAAAAAAAAATCAGTCAACAGCATGATTTGTCTCCCGCCAAAATTTCTCATCTGCAATTAGTGTGGCAGCCCAGCGGGTAAGATTGATTGAAATCTGCCCAAATCATTCCCTAAAACACCTGTCCGGTGTTTAAAAAGGTTAAGGTCCCCCTTATCCCTGACGCGCTGGAGAATTATAGTGATATCCATTTTCCCGTTCTACCATTACTTTTCTCATCCAGACAAGACTGGGATGCAAGGGGAACTCCATTGGAAACAAAGCTCAACTTTGAACTTGGTGTATGGCTCTGCGAGAAACTAAAGCTGTTCCATGGAGAGCCAGCTGATTAGGGTTCAACCTGGGCACGTGTGTATGTTGTCCAGAAGTTGAAACACGCACTTGTGTCACTTCTCAATAGCCTTTCTTGCTAAGTGGGTTTTGGATACAAAGTTCCTCGCAGAGACTTTGAGGGTTTGTTGGTCTGATCCTCAGGCCGGTACATCTTTCTTTTGGATAACTCTTGTGGTTAACATAAACGGTATCATGAGACTACTGAACCTTGAAACCCGTAATGCAAGAAACATTTCTTTCCAAACTACATTCCAAAAATATGCTAAATATATGTTGTAAACAGTGAAGAACATATCTTCAATTTTCCAATACTGAAAATATATATAAAATGGATGGACAAAAAACACACAAGTAAACAGAATTTAAATTTAAATAAACATATTTTAGAATCTATATTAGCATAATTTTTCTACTTTGTGTATTTTTTTTTAAATTTTCTCAGAAAGTTTGTCATAATTGAGTTTATAACACAATTTTCATTTTATTTCCTGCAGTTCTGAGTTTGTATATAACAATTTAGACTGACTTTTTGAGAACTGCAAATTTATACTGCTAAATTTTGCCCCTTTTTCAGTTTTGAGTTTATATCTCACAGTCTAAGTTGGCCATTTTTGTAACTTTTTTTTGCAAGTTTACAATACAAAAATGTATTTCTCTCCATTTTAAGCTTTTGTCTCATAATTTGAGTTTACATTTTTTCATTCAGATTATTTTCTTTATATATATTTCTGAGTTTACATCTCACAGTTACACTGTTAACTCAAAACTGTGCGATATACACTCAGAAATAACATCAGAATTTGGGTTTCCAGCAACCTTTGCCTTGAAATTCTAAGTTTAAATCTCGCAATTCAAATGTTAACTCAAAATTGTATGATTTACATTAAAAACTGTGAAAAATAACATCAGAATTGTGAGGTCCCAAATAGCCTTTTAAAACTTCTTTTCATGTCAGAATGTGTTTCCACACAAACCAGACATTGTACATTCTGGGTGTTAAAATGTGCCAAATTTTGTACCCCATCAAGCATGAATGATGGGCCACAGCTGCTAGTGCCTGCTGGGCTGTTGTCGGGATATATTGACCGGGCCCTGGAGAAAGGAGGAAGTGTGGATGTTGATAAATGTTCTTAAGGGAGATGCTGAACGCATGTGTGGAGGATATTCATTCTCAGGCATCCCCTGACCTCTGCGTCTGCTGAAATGATCAGTGCGTCCCTGTCCCATCATGTCTTCACTTAATTATATCCAGATACAGTGCTTGTTTGTCTGGAAGAGGCTGTTATCAGAGCAGGACACATTCAGAAGATGAAAGAGGAATAAACACACAAGCCCTCGAGCCTTGTACGTATTCCCAAAGGTGGCCAGCCTCGCTTCAACCAAAATCTTTCATCTTGGCATACATGATTCATGATTGTTATTCTGGTTTATGCGTGAAAATCTCGGCGATCAGCCCGTGCACAATTATCTCTCTTTGTTGGTAGCATTTAAAAAGCTTGAATGAAATCACAACACAAATATGTAAAGCTAGAAAAAAAGAGGTTGGTTAATTAATGCTGCCAAGATTGGTCCTGTTAGCCTCTGCTGGCAGATACTGTAACTACACCACCATGACTATATATATATATATATATATATATATATACATATATATATGTATATAATCTGGCATTTTGTGACAGATAGCATTAATTAATAGAAATTATTTGTTGAACACTGTATATTTAAGTTAACCTAATGTAATTTTATTTTACACACCATTGATTTTTCTGAATAACTTGTATGAGGGTTAAGTTTAAAAAAGTACAAATATTTTATGTTTTCATTAATGTTTCAATAAAATTTACTAATTTGTTAATTAAATAATAAGTAATTACATTGAATTAAATTTTAAATTATTTTTGCACACTATTCTATATTGTTATACTACAAATCTATTCATTTTTATGTAACTATATAATTATTACTATATTTAAAAAAGTAATAATGTTGGTTTATAAAAAAATCTAATATTTTGTTTTCATATTAATGTTTCAGCACAGTTAGGTAATTCGGTAAATTGAAAATGTATTAATTTAATTTCTAAATGATTTATCGCACAGTTTATTTTCTTTTTAATTTAAGAAGTAATAGGTTTTTAATGTAAAAATTAATGAAAATGTTAGATTCAGGTTTCCAAATAACATTAATCTTTTTTGATGTCATATTAATGTTTCAGTGAAATAAAGTACTTCAACAAAGTAAATAACTATTCATTTAAATTCTAAAAGTTTTATATCAAACAGTTTACTTTATTTAAATTTTTAATGTATTCACAAACCATTTGGCTTTTTTATTATTAACAGCACACTTTTTAAATTCTATTTTATCCTCTCACTATATTTTGTATTTTTGTCCTGCTGTATCAACAACATTTTCCCCAAGGTATTAATAAATTACTTTTCTATCCTACTTCATGCTCTAATAATCCCATAATCCCATTTTGTCCCGTGCACAAATGAGGTACACTCCTAAACACTTCCCTAGTTAAACGGTGAGTAAACCTGCCTGTGTTGTTGCTCTCTGTTCTGGCTCTTGCACAAAATAAACCCGAACGAACAGCCATGTGTCAATCAGATCAGAATAATCTTCCATTGTGACATGACATGCTTTGGACTTAATTGAGAATGACAGGACATTAGCCTCAGAAGTTTATTTTACTTCTTCATTTGATTCCAGTGGTCTGGCCAAGCTCATTTTTCTCTGGCCTTAGACAGATGTCAAAACAAGGCTTTCTATGCTAAAGTTGGGCAACTTTTCAGCCCCCCCAATGCTTCATCTGACTCTCAGATGTGGATAAATGAAAGATAGTTTCTCTCACCCGAATAGCAGTTCGTCTCTGTTGGGGGTACAAACCAAAGCCTCCGTGACCATTTTTATAACATGCCCTGAAAAATATTGGAACTGCTTTCCAGACAGTTACACCCTGTTAAATTCCCAAATAGCATTAACATATGTATGTTTTTATTCAATTCATCATTTTTGAATGAGGCACAGTTTTCTTACAGTTTTCTGCCCCAGGGGTCAAGTTTTACTAGTGAGCAAGTTCCTTTTAACCCCTGCTGGTAGATGTTGTAACTACACCATCTGCCTGCAAAAATCCTTCTCTATTGATGGCCTTTAGAAAGTATCTGTGCATTTTGATGGATATAAATATAAAATATGTTTTATCAGTATATATTTATATCCCAAATTTAATCAATCAAATAAATGTTTACATTTTACATATGTGTATGCTAATGTACCAATACAATCGAACTTCCTCAAACGTTTTTTGAACGCAACTGTTTTTGTTTTCTACCCAGCACATTTCCTTTGAGTTATCGGCATCATCATTACAGGATATGCTGATAAGAAAGCATCTGAGGTTTCTGATGAGTTAAGATCGAGCATGATAGATTTTCCCCTTGAAAAAAGTGTTTCGAAACCTTTTGATCAAATGACTGATGTTGATCCACATAATATGCTGACTAAACCAAAATGTGAACACACCAGAGACACGCTGGTTCCTGTTTTAGCAAAGAATATTTTGTCATTTCATTATTCAGTACATTAAATTTAGACATGACTATCTGTATGAAAAAGTTTGTTTGGTTGCTGACGTTTTCTCACACTTTGACTTTAACATTTTTTTCTATCTATTTTCATTCAAGTTGTCTTCATAGAGACTTCTTAAGGATTCCATGATGTTAGCTTAAGCTGAACCTTTGACCTTTTTCACAAATTTCTTTACCAACATTTACAATTCCAGTATCATATTCATCAAATTTGAAAATGCATATTTTTTTATATATTTATGTATATTGGCATGCATTCAACGTGTTTTTTTGTGGAAAATTTTGAAAATTATATTTTGCATTGGTAGAATGAACGGCGAAAATGAAGGCATTTGAAAACAATGATGCATGTTTATTCATGCATCTACATTTATACCGGCATGTTATGTGCTGTGCACTTACAGTGTTGCTAAAGATGTTACTTTGCAATATTTCCATACTTTGGGAAAGCACATAAAAACGCGAGTGTGGATGAAGATTGTTTTGAAACAAAAATGCAGTTTTCGAACGTATCTGGATTAATGCGGATGGAGCCTAAAACTGGATGTGTTGCATTGCTCTCAAAGCGCTGAATGTAATCGGATGCCCTGCTCTGTATCTGAAGTTTCCAAACATCTGGCGCTCTGTAACTTTGGTTTGACGCATCCAGTGTAGACAGCCTCTGGACGTTTTGGCGCGTCATGTGTTGACACAGTGTATATCTAATACCATTGTCCCCAATCAACATGGGAATGAAAATCCAGTGAGACGCAGAAATTCCAAACATCTGTGGTATGAATCATCTAATGACAACACGGGGTACAGTTACGTAGTAAAATTTGGAAAATATAACAATAACACCAATGAAATACATACCTCTCCTCGGTAAAAGGCCTTACTTTTTCGGATCATGCAAAATGCTTTATAGGCCTGAGGCAACAAGTCTCTTAAGTACAGTATAAAATAATGAATTCTCCACTGTCCTTCCATTGGGAAAAGAGTTGTTATTTTGGTCAAAGGTTTGTGTGCACTGGACAGAAAGTTATTAATAAGAAGTACCCACTGAAATCGAATACAGAAGCACTTACATATGGTGACGGCTTGTCGGACCGATGTCTAGCCTCAACATTGTTACACTGAATTATGCTTCCATAAACAATACGTGACCATGTCTTTTTTCAAAATTAAACATTGCTTTTCTTTTTAAGTTTAGAGGAATATTAAAAGCATTACATTCGCAGACAGTTCCTTACCAAAGTGACCTATAATACAGACTAAAGAACAAAATCCGCTCCAAGTTAAATAGTCTTTTTTTCTTTGTCATGGTCCAAACGGAAAATCATTCTTGAAAATGGCAGAAAAGTCAGTCGTTCATTTATTTGATTTTTTTCAAGGATCATCCCAAGTATTCTATCTGTCAATGCTTTGAAATGAAGTGATTTGTTAAGAACACATCGTCGTCACGCGCTGCATTCCAAAGTCTAGGATGTGTGAGTTGATTGATGTATTATGAAGTGAAACATAAGAGCATGTTTTCGTTTATCGTAACGACAATAACAAGGTTAAGGGAAGTGATTGGGAGATCTCTGCCGAGGAACTGAAGCACATAGCGTTCTTCCCATCAGCAGACTTTTTGAGGACTGTCCACTGAAGGCCTCAGTCTGTTTTCTCCATCCGCTCCTTCTTCTAATGACCAACGCAGACTGTCTGCTTCGCCTGACCCCTCCCTCCGCCCCCAACAATACTATTATCCATTCTTCATTGTTCCACTCATTCGCATTTTATTCCTAAATATCTGCTCTTCCTGTCCAAATACCCAGAATACCTTTTCCCTGGATTTCCCATGTAAAAGACTCCATTATAAATATGGTTTTGTTTGTTTCAAATGAAAATATACTTGTGGGAAACTGAAGTCCACATTATGAAAAAAAGAGAAAAGTATATTGGGTAAATAGAACTAATCAGAACTAACTTGCACTAATGTTTGACAACCAGAAAAGTATCCTGATATTTTGATAAACCTTCAAAATATAGCTTGATATTGTGCTATATGATGCATGAAATCCTGAATGTTTTTTGGGGTCACTATGTACTCACTATGAACTAAAATTAAGGTTCCAAAAATGAAATGAACAAAAATGAGCCGTTAATTATTAATTAATTACTTTATCTTAATTTTTTTTTTATTGTGTTAAGAACATTTTAAATGTCTAGAGAACCACTTTCCACAATTAATAATCTTTTGTGCAATGGAAAGGTTCCTTGGTCATTATAAGTTCTTCATGGAACCATCCAAACCAATAAAGAACCATTATATTTTTAAATTAATAACTAATGTCTCATTTTCTTCATTTTATTTCTCAAGTAAATCTTTCTTGTTTAAAATAATTTTAAGATTTGTTCATGAAACTCTTAGTCTGTTATCTGCCTTTCCTGTATGAAAGTCAAAGGAAATGCTGGTTTGGGACAGGGTTTGCACAACCCAACGACATTATGTTATCAAACTGAATTTAACCCAAGCAGTTTTGACATTATTAGCTTGTCTCATCCAGCAAGCCCAGCATTTTAACATATATTACGATATGTGTCATTTGATGGGCTTGAGTCATAGGTTACTGTATGCTGTCTGTACAGCAGCCTTGACTTAACTAGCGACAGCTTTATCCTCCATACATAGAAATCCTTTACCGATCACATTTTTTTGGTCCAGACCACATCTGGACAAACGATTACCCTCCTGGTCCGAACAATGATGAAAGAACCGTCTAAAAATATCGGCTTACATTACCAAATAATTGCCAGCGACTCCTTGCAGACTTTCTAAAAATAAAACACTTGACTCTCACGCCTCCAGTTACAAGCTCATGGCCACAGTCAGTCTGGTTAATAGATAAGTGATTCAATCAACCCTACAATAAATTCAGGCCCTATCTCCACTGTTTTCTCCATAGTCTGGCTCATAATGATCCAATGCTTCACAAACTACACAAAAAGGGGGAAACTACAAATTACGATGGTGAACTCAAAAGGGAGCTCTTTTTAGGCTGCTGTATGTCTGTCGCAGGAATGAATGCGCGTTGCACAATGCCTTTGAACTCTGAGCCATTATCTTGTGGTTTTGAGATGAGTGTGTTTCATCTCCATGTCTATCGCATTAAGTTGAAACATAAGTGCAATGCTTGAAAGTTTGGCAGTTTGTCTCTTATCTCATCTCCCTCCTAGCTCTGTGCTTCTAATCAACCCACACCTTCTAGAAGAACAACATCTGCAGGAAGACGAGGGGATAGTTTTTTGTTTTTTTTTGGCGTTTTTTACATTCCCTTAGTTAGTGTGTGTGTCTCGGTGCAGAGGTTGGGGCTTGTTGGAGACTTTGAGTCTTGCTAATTCAATAGGCTTTGGGATTATGACTGAGAATTGTTTTGCAATATGTCATTTTGGTCATCATTTGATTGATTTTTAAAATGAAGGCCTTCTTTGATGCGGGCAGAGTAATTCGGAAGAGTAGAACATCCAAGTGTTCTGCATAATTTATACCTCTCCACTCTAACATGTCGTTGATCTCCGTTCGTGGTCTCGAGGGCTTTCTAGAAAAGCTTCATTTTGGCAAAGTCAGGAGTTTCTGTTATTGAGCATCATCATTTCCAGTGAATGTAACACGCATCTTTGTCTTAAACCACAGTGAGGACTTGCATGCAAGTCATGAACACATTCTACATGTTCACAGTTGAAAAAGTTTGGCACCATGTGATTAGATCAATGCCAGCCTTGTTAGTTTCAGTTGAAGCAAGCAGTGGAACAGATGCAGGTTCCAACTTTTGTAAAGGTGCAGACCTTTCTGTAAATTTTTTAAAGGTGAAATAGGAATATAAATGATCTGGAATTTTGCTAATTTGCCATGCTTGGTTTACAATTGACTTCTGTGCGACCTGTGCTTCATACATCTCTACGTTATTTACATTTGATGGATGTGAAATTTCACAGAAATTTTGGGTTTCACCTTATTTTAAGGTTTCCCTGTTACAGTGTAATAATAAGTATTGAGTAATATTAATTATTGGTGTTGTTTGGTGGGTGGATAAGTCACATGTTACATGAGTAACAAGGAGATCTTAAAATAAAATATTAACACATTTTTGTCACTCCTGCCAATGTCATGAGACTTTAGTAATCCAATCTCGTGATCAATGAAAAACCTAACCACCAACCATTTTGTGTGCGTGTGACGAAATACCAATGAGGTTACAAAATCATAACAATTTACCACAAGTTCATGAAATTAAAAATAGTTAGAATTCACCATGAAAGTGTGTTGGAATTGAGAAAATTTACCAGCAACATTTTTTTTTTACTGCCATAAATTATTTTATATATATATATGCACACACACACACACACACACACACACACACACACACACACATACAACATTTATATTTGTTCTTTATTTTTTTATGTAAAAAAATATTCTGTATATAACCACAAGGTTACTTATAAGATACTTACAGTATAGGCTTCCTAGATTAAATTTTTCCAGTGAGGTAAAATAACTTATTTTGGCTCACATGACTTGGGCAGCGAGGATCAGACTATCATTCTTACAGTTTGACTTCCTTAAAGTTCCTACCAGCCAATTGGCAAGTAACTCACAAAAGCCAGTTTCTACTCCATTTGGTGCTTGTGACTGTTAATTTTGGACCCGGTGTACCAGTTTGAAAAACCAGATGAAGCAGGTTCTCTGTTTACAGGGCCATTATTAAAGACATGAGATCATGCACAGTTGCACATTCGATCCTTGCCAGAGCTAATAAAAATGCACTTGATGTTCTCATTTTGTAACATCAGACCTTCAACCGCAGTTTGTGATGGATGTCTTATCTCTCTGAGAGGAAGAGAGAAAGACAGATCGGTGAATAAGAGAAAGTGTGTCATGGTCCAGAGGAAAGCAATAAAAATGTACAAAACATTAAAAATCATCCCAGTGTGCTTTGGCAGCCCACATATTGCTTCATCTCTGTCATAGCTACTGAATGTATCCCAGGTATCGCTGAAGAACCTATTCAAAAAAGAAAATCTTATTTTCTGGTTCGGTATGTATGACTGAACTGTCAGGCGGATTGCCGGATAAACTTAATAGCTCTGTTCCACAACCTAGTGAGCTCCCTCGCTGCCTACTGTCTCATAAGTAATGGAAGTGAGTGATTTGAAACGCTTTACATGTGCAGGAAGTCTGTACATCATACAAAATAGCACTCAACACGTGTAGCTGATGGAAGACTTGTATGAAATAGTCATTTATTTGTTACTTTGCACTATTTTTCTTGCAATTTCCTTTCAATTCTTATTTAATGAATAAGTATTATTTAAATCAGTTTCTCTTGGGGTTTTTTTTCCAAGCTGCAATGCATTCTGGGATTGTCTTCTCTATGAAGGACGTGCAATTCTGCTAACGTAAAGGGTTAGTTCACCACAAAAAAAAAAAAAAAAAATCCATAAATTACTCACCCTCAAGTCATCCTAGGTGACTGTGGCTTTCTTCTTTCAGACGTTACATTAAAGTTATATTAAAAATTTAGTTATATTTATATTAAATATTAGAGTTATATTAAAATGTTTCTTTGAAGTTTAAAGCTTTTTAATGGCACTCAGCAGGTGTTGCTGTGCTCCGGTCCAAAAGAAATTAAATAAAAATCACCCATCCATAATAAAAATGTCTCAGACACCACCAGGGGTTGGGGGATGGTTGTTGAACAAAGTCCTCCTGAAGCGAATCAATGCGTTTTTGTGTGTATATAATTATGTGTATATTGGTGTATATATTATATATATATATATATAATTAATAATAGTAAATATAAATAATAAGTTAATAATTAATATTTTTGCTGTAATATTTCACTTATATATTTTAAAACAAATGTTAAATTATATTTATATATATTATCTACATTTTATTTAGGTGTTACTAAATATCATTGTTTTAATAGCTAACTGTAACTGAGTGAATTTTTAAGGACATTTAAAGGATATTAGACCATGCACAATAAATTGTACAATTCTGTTATATATAAGACATATTTTGTATATATTAAATTATATATTTTTTAGATGTTTTCTAAATTATAACTTACGGTGTTATTAAATTATTTTTTTTAATAGTGCACTTTACGTGAGCGTTAGATGTACAAATAGAGAAATGACCATGCACAATAAATGCAGATAACATTTTTTATTGTTTTTTTTATTATATAAAATGGTATTGATACATTGTTCATCTCTTGTCTTCAGTGCATATAATGGCTTAATATATTAAAGCAGTGCAATAGGATTTGAAACAGAAGCAATACCAAATAACTTTTTCTCAATGGTATCGGCTTTATTTGTGGTAGCTCTGGTGACTTCCACTACACAGCTTACCACAGCACTTATGCAAATTACAGTCACCCTGAACCACAAGTCAAGGGCACTCAGTGTTCATGAAATACTCTGTAATCCTGAAAAGGCACTTAATTGGCTGTCTGACCAAGTGAAAAGGGATATCAAACTCTGGTGTATGTGTTACACCAAAGGTCTTGTGTGCTGGATGAATGTAGGGTTCACTAGTGTCAGCACACTGTGGGTATGTAGCAAACTGCAAAACACTTCTGCTTTCTGTCAGACGTACATTGGCTTTTAGATTTAAAAATAAATGCTCATCTGTTTTATTCGCAATCAAAATACCAGATATAATTTTGTTGGCAGGGAGCGTATTCCCATGTTGCATATCCATCTCGTGAGAACTCGGTCTACAAGCACGGTAACAGCAGGTGTTATTTGAGACAGGATGAGGGTTTAGGCAAAAATTCATCTCTTCTTAAAGTTAAAGAGCCAAAATGAATGCACGCAAGTCCAAGTTACCATTTGAGAAAACAAGTTCAAATTAAATGGCTTCTTCTTATGAGGAAACACGCATACGAAAACGTAAATCATAGCGACATTCATCATGCACCACCAAAATGATAAAACAATAAAATGTGTGCCATATATAGACTTAAATAGTGTTCCTTTTTTTAGCCATTTTTGATTAAGTCTTAGTCTTAGACTTTTTAATTAATCTTAGTCTTGGTGTCAAATGCACTTTTTAGTTATATTTAGTCAACCTTGTCCTCTTTTTGTTTAGTCAAGTTTAAGTCGACTACATGTCAGAGCATTTTAGTTTAGTTTTAGTTGATGAAAAGATAACGAAACTTCAGCTTACTTGTTTGTAAGTTTGACGGTGCTTTCTAATAAACGACGGCGCTTCCACGATGAATAGCGAGCGTGTGCACATAGTTGCCAGATTGCAAAATATAAACAAATATATAAATATGTCCTTTTAACAGAGAAGCTCTGATTTGCGAATTGGAACTATAGAGCTCAAGCTAACTCAAACTTGATATCTGTCCACCGAAAACATGAAAGCACACATAGTAGAGGCGTGTACAGCGGTCGACGGAAAAAATAAATAGTTTAAACATATTTTAGTATCTACTTTTATCGTCAACAATTTTGCATGTTGACATAGACACAGTTATACTGTTTACTGACCTTATTGTCATCTCGTCATAGTCTCGTTTTAGTCATGGTAAAAAAGCTAATCAACGAACACCCTTTTCATTGACGAAATAAACCATATAATAGCTATGCCAATGAATAATGGAATAAATTTAACTGTTTTTTTTCTCACATTATAGCAATATAGTGCACAAGTTGTGCTGTGTTTTCTTTGTTCTAGGACAGAAGTTCGTGATCCATTTTATGAATGTAGTAAAGGGACATATAAACTTACAAAGTCCTTTTGGGGAAGCAGCAAAAGGAGAATTTAGTGCTCAGACAAATAGATTTTTAACCTCGTCTGGAACTCATTGTCAATGCTCGTCTTGCCTTCTTAATTCCTGTCTTCTTTGGTCTCAACCGGGACAGAGGTCAGCTCCAGGGAACCATACAAAGGGTCAAAGACACGTATTGTGGATCAAAAGACTATCAAAAGCACGTATTCACACATACTCAATTTAACGCACGTAACACTGTGGGTGGAGGCTTTATCTAGTGATCT
Organism: Carassius auratus; assembly: GCF_003368295.1. Classification (NCBI taxonomy): domain Eukaryota; kingdom Metazoa; phylum Chordata; class Actinopteri; order Cypriniformes; family Cyprinidae; genus Carassius; species Carassius auratus. Next base: position 22,884,474 of record NC_039264.1, on the reverse strand, counting down.
TCTGAGAATTGCAAAATAACTTGACATGTCCTCAGTGTGAGTAGATGATACCATGAGCAGAGATACTGATTAGAGCTGAAGGCGATGCAAGATAGCAGGGAAAACATATATGAAGTTAGGAACAGCAAATATCAACTGAGATCCCTCAAAGAAGATGTGGGTGATTAAGTGTATTACACAAACCCAATCCTAGATCCTGACCTCGCAGTGTGCTACCTTCTTCTTTGGAAACACGCTGTTGTCATTTCCTTTTATTCCTAATAATCATGATTTGTGTAGTGATTGATGGGCTTTTTACAACTCTCGTTTCATTCCCTGCTTCTGTCATGACGTCTAATTGCTTAACCATCCCAAAGTCAACCCCCTGGTTCTAATAAAGCTGACAGTCTGCCGGTAAACGTTCTTTTGGACACCCCCCTTCTGCTCGGCCTCTCCAATCCTCCTCCTGTAATACCCATTACTGTTCACAACCCAGTCTTCTGCATGCAACCCACTCCCCACCATCCCTCTCTCTCTCAGAAACCTTGGTTGCGCTTCATTCACAATAATTATAATAACGTCTTGTGGTTCAGGTATGAGAAGAACATACCTCAGTCTAGACGTAGGAAGTTTCTTAATGGGCATTCCTGTGCTACTGCTTGGCGTATTTGCATGGCTAAAGCAAGCATATAGCATTACAGCCTTTAGGAACTATGCGACCGCATCGCTAATATCGAAATATTCAAAACAGCGTTTCTGTTGAATGTGCATTTTTCTACATCCATCAAAGACGTGTAATGAAAGCTATGAAAATGGATTTCCTGTTTTGGAGGACTCTACAAGGAGCTACAAAACCTCTGGCCCAATGAACTCTACAGCTGAACAATTATTTTTAAACAAGCATGCTTGAAGGATGATCACGCATACTCTGCTCTAGCAGTTATTTGCTGAACATATTATTTGCATATTTATAAATGTCCGTGAGTTTACGTAACTTATCTTAACTGTACCGTTTTATCCCAGTAGGCGCATTACAATGCAAATTGCTTTTGAATTCAATGTGGGGACTTGATGCATAAAATATGATTGTGAAGATTCTCAGTTTTCCAGGTCATAGTCAAATTTTCTGGTGGATTATTCTGCTAAGTGTATTTTCCTGTTTAACAGTCTCTAAACTTAAATGTTTTGCAACTCTTTCTGGGTTTGGGTACTTTGAATGACTCTATAAAAGCAGAACCAAACATGTTAGTGGTAAAGTCTCTGTTTTACGCAATCAACCCTATATGGTTTACAATCCTGACAAGGTATCAAAACAAGCATCGCTATTTTTTTATTTATTTTTTTTGGAAATAAAGTATTTTGTAAAGACAGCCACCCACTGTAAAAGAAGGTGTCAAAATTCTTATATTTTATACTTTTATCACAAAGGTTATACTTAGTGCACTGAACAATTGGGGAAAAGGGGTTATATAGGGGTTATTACCTCAAGCAAGAACTCTGCAACTTCTCTTTCAGCTCAAAACCATTGCAACTTTGAAAAGAACTGTGAATGCTATCACTTTGCCAAAACTTGAGAATGAAGAAACCTCAAAGGACTGCATGGGCATGGGTTGTGGCTGGCAAGATTACCATGACAGTTCTCTATCAAATGTGGTCTTACAAAAAGATCTTAGAAAGATATCAATGCTAAATGAACACACTGACAAGAAGAACCATTCTATTTGAACAAAATAGTCGGTAAATAAATGCTACTCGAGCAGCTACCGTAGCAACACAAAAGGTCTCAGTTTGCCAAATATTCCATCTTGCATATCAGAACATCTGGCCATTACCCACATCAAACTAATAGTAAGTGATTCTAAAAGAAAATGCATGCCTCTCATCTTTGCAATGAAAATAAAGTAATTTCATCAAAGGTTAGCTCTACATTGGAAATGCACCATGTCCCGTCAGTCTGAAAAATAAAATTGTATTTTATACTTTACAAAAGATGGAGGGGGAAAAAACTTTTTTAAATAAGATGCTACATAAAAACGTCTTGACTAAGCAAGTGATAAATCAACAATCTTTAATTTGTTATCTCCATCTCTCCAAAGAATCCAACCATTTTTGAAAAGTAACACAAAGAGGTTAAATGTCAGAGTGTCTCTATACCACCACAAGAGACGAAGACACTTAAACAAGTTGTGAAACATCTTGAGCAACAAGGAAACACAGAGATTACATTCAGTGCATACAAAAATGCACGCACACTTGAGAGGTTCATTGTACTGAGACGACTCCCACAGTCTCCAAAACTCAAAAGAGCACCTTTGGGATGTGGAGAAAGGGCAGATTGATATGAATGTGCAGCTCATATAAATCTGCAGCAACTGTATCACGCTACCATCTCAACAGACACCAGACTTTCTAAACATAAATATTTCCAACCCCTTACTAAATCCACGCCACAAAGAAATCAGGTCATTCTCGGGTTTGTAGTATGAACCGGATCAAGTGTTGACTATGCATAAAACAAAAATTGCCATGAATTATGGTAGTCAACGTACCAGAAGCTGCAAACATTACATATAACGAGATTCTTGTTACTATCTTGTTACTATCAAGTTCTGATATTATCACCAAAGTGTTAGTTGCGAAACAACTTAAGCTGATGATGAGCAAATCTTCCTTTAACAGTCTCTAACTTAAACGCTGTCAGATCAGTACAACTGATCTGAATGCAGAGCATGCTGCAGCTTCTGCTATTATCTTCCGGGTTTGGGCCACTCTATAAAAGCAGAGCCCAACATCTCTGTGGTGCACATTGAGTGTAACTGAGCTGTCTACAATGAGCATCCGTTGGCAAATCACTTGTCTGCTACTGCTGCCTTCCTGCACCCCAGGTATTTACATCCAGTCTACATTAGTAATTAAACCGTCTCACAGTAAAAAAAAATTACGTTTCCGCAATTAGTTTACTTAAATGGTACTTTTTTTTTGTTGAAATAACTTAAATATCCAAATTAACTAAAGTAATGATAAGTAATCATGTCAGCAGTCATTTATTTATTAATTTTTTCAGAATATGTCCCAGAATATGCTATTGAATAGTACTAAACTCTTTTTTTTTTTTTTAGGTTTTTCCATGGATGATGGCATTGTTGGTGGTAAAGTCTCTGTTCCACACAGTCGACCCTACATGGTCTTCATCCGTGACAGCGTTACAAAAACAACATGTGGTGGTTTTTTGGTAAGAGAGGATTATGTGATGACAGCCGCCCACTGCAGAAGAAAGTAGGTGAAATTATCATATTTTAGAATCAAAAAGAAATTAAGAGTATACAAACTGACTAAGTGCTTGCACTCATTGTCTATAACGGTATGAAAAAAAAAACTACTTTGAAGTCAAGTGACATTAATTTCTTTACCGCTTTATATAAGACAGATCATTTCAGCTTTACAGTAATAAACACGAAAACAGCAGAATAAACTATAGAAAGCTCTAAAAAAAAATGGTGTTATTCGGTTCAGTGTAAGATGATACATTTTGAAACAAGTCTAATTCAGATAAGGTAGCTATCACTTCAATGTTTTTTCAACTTACAGTTTAATAACAGGGTTTATGTTGCAAGATGTGATTCCACTATACAGCAGCTCTACTTAAAACAATGGTGAAAGTGAAGTGACATTCAGCCAAGGTGACCCATACTCAGAATTTGTGCTCTGCATTTAACCCATCCGAAGTGCAAACACACACTGTGAGCACACACCCGGAGCAGTGGGCAGCCATTTATGCTGCGGCACCCGGGGAGCAGTTGGGGGTTCAGTGCCTTGCTCAAGGGCACTTAAGTCATGGTATTGAGGGTGGAGAGAGCACTGTACATGCACTCCCCCCACCCACAATTCCTGCCGGCCCAAGACTCGAACTCACAACCCTTCGATTGCGAGTCCAACTCTCTAACCATTAGGCCACAACTTCCCTCAATAGTGTTATCATCCAGTTTAATTCAGATCGAGTTTTGTTCTCATCCACTGGTATCAGGGCAGACATACTTGATAATATTACTGAAAATCTGAGTCTTTTAAATTTGTGATATTTAACATCCAAAGGCATGTCTTTCTTGTAAATATATATGAACCATTTTGTTACTCTGGCCTCTACGATAACTATTTATTTATTTATTTATTTTAGTAATCTTGTGGTGTATTTGGGAGTCGATGACACCAGACATTTACCTGGCGGTGTAGCTGTAGATCCCATTCCACATCCAGGATTCAATATGAACAAGAAAGGTCATGACATCATGCTTCTAAAGGTAATAACATAAGATTAAACGAATGCATTGGTATCATGCCTAAAAAACATTATTGTATGATAAGAAATTGTTAACATTTACCAAATATACTTAAGATCAGCATAACATTTTTAATAGCCTATCTTTAAAAACACTGAATGAAATGTAGCGGTCATCGACTGAATCAGGAACTTTGCATCTTCCCTTCCAGCTCAAAACCCCTGCAGTTTTAAACAAAACGGTGAATACTATCGCTTTGCCTGGGAATGAACAATTCTCAAAGGACTGCATGGTCATGGGTTGGGGCTGGCAAGATTACCATCATGGGTCTCCTTCAGATGTGCTCAAAGAAGCAAATGTGACTCTGATAGACTCTGAAAACTGTGGCCCGGCTGACACTCTGTGCAATGAGGGAAAAACTGGACCATCACAGGTATTTCAAGTCGCACACACAAATTATTATTAGTATCAGTGTCAGTGCATTGTGATATACTAATAATCAACTGATATAATCCACAGGGAGACTCTGGGGGTCCACTTGTTTGTGGAGGTGTTGCACAGGGAATTGTGTCATTTTACAAAAACCACACAAATGCAGATTACCTCACGGTGTACACTCATATTTCTCACTTCTTTGCATGGATTCATGACAACATGATACCACCTACTCAGCAGCGATATGAAACATGGAAGGGCAAGCTGGATAAACTCATTTAGTTGTCTGGTTCAATGCAAGTTCTGTCATTTATATTTGGTTCAGTTTTACACCAATCATTAAATGTGCAAGTTTAAAATAAAGGCTTATTTGTAACACTTTTACACAAGTCTAATAGGAATTTCATTTTTCTGTTGCTAAAAACCACTTTCAGCTAAATACAGCACAGTCAAACCTGAATCTAGACATCAGATCGATCGCTCTGGAAAGAAAAGTAACTTAAAAGGGTCTTATCAGAAAGATGCTAATGCTAATAAATGAGAGAGAGACCAGACTTTGCTAAATCCATGCCACAAAGACTTGAGATCATTTGTTAAGGTTGTACCTGATAAAGTGGCCACTATGCGTAAAAATGACAAGTTGCAAAAATTGCAGATAATGATATTCTCACAACTATCAAGACTGCCCCTAGTGTGCACTTACATTTACATTTATTCATTTAGCAGATGCTTTTATCCAAAGCAACTTACAGATGAAGACAGTGGAAGTAATCAAAAAAACAACAAAATAAGCAATGATATATAAGTGCTATAACAAGTCTCAGTTAGGTTAACACAGTACACGTAGCATGGGATTTTAACTAATATAATAAATAAAAGAAAACGGAATAAAAAATAATTTTTTTTAAAAAGAATAGAGCAAGTTAGTTAGAGGTCTTTGCACATACACACACACATACATATACAATTGCATAATAAATGAAAAGAAAATACAATACAAAAGGACTGGAAAGTTAGTTAGATTTTTTAAAGAATAGAATTAGAATAGTGAGTATTAAAGTTAGATGGTCAAATAAAGATGGAAGAGATGTGTTTTAAGTCGATTCTTGAAGATGGCTGAGGACTCAGCTGCTCGGATTGAGTTGGGAAGTTCATTCCACCAGAAGGGAACATTTAACTTAAAAGTCCGTAAAAGTGACTTTGTGCTTCATTGGGATTGCACAATCAAGCGACGTTCACTTGCAGAACGCAAGTTTCTAGAGGGCACATAAGTCTGAAGTAACAAATGTAGGTAAATGGGTGCAGAGCCAGTGGTAGTTTTGTAGGCAAACATCAATGCCTTGAATTTTATGCGAGCAGCTATTGGAAGCCAGTGCAAATTGATAAACAGAGGTGTGACGTGTTTTCTTTTTGGCTCATTAAAAATTAATCTTGCTGCCGCGTTCTGAAATCATTGTAAAGGTTTGATAGAATTGTCTGGAAGACCTGCCAAGAGGGCATTGCAATAGTGCAGTCTGGACAGAACAAGAGCTTGAACAAGGAGTTGTGCAGCATGATCCAAAAGAAAGGGTTTGATCTTCTTGATGTTGAATAAAGCAAATCTGCAGGATCGGACAGTTTTAGCAATGTGGTCTGAGAAAGTCAGCTGATCATCAATCATAACTCCAAGGCTTCTAGCTGTTTTTGAAGGAGTTATGGTTGATGTGCCTAACTTGATGGTGAAATTGTGATGGAACGATGGGTTTGCTGGAATCACAAGCAGTTCTGTCTTGGCAAGGTTGAGTTGAAGGTGATGGTACATCATCCAGGAAGAAATGTCTGTTAGACAAGCTGAGATGCGAATAGCTACCGTCGGATCATCAGGATGGAATGAGAGGTAGGGTTGAGTGTCATCAGCATAGCAGTGGTATGAAAAGCCATGTTTCTGAATGACAGAACCTAATGATGCCATGTAGACAGAGAAGAGAAGTGGTCCAAGAACTGAGCCCTGAGGCACCCCAGTAGTTAGATGTTGAGACTTGGACACCTCACCTCTCCAAGATACTTTGAAGGACCTATCTGATAGGTAAGACTCAAACCATTGAAGTGTGGTTCCTGAGATGCCATTTGCCAGTAGGGTTGATAGGAGGATCTGGTGGTTAACCGTATCAAAAGCAGCGGACAGATCAAGCAGGATAAGTACAGAAGATTTGAATTCTGCTCTTGCCAGTTTTAGAGCTTCAATAACTGAGAGCAAGGCCGTCTCAGTAGAATGTCCACTTCTGAAGCCAGATTGGTTGCTGTCAAGGAGATTGTTGTGTGTGAGAAATGTAGAGACTTGTTTGAACACAGCTCGTTCAAGTGTTTTTGCAATAAAAGGAAGAAGGGAAACTGGTCTGTAGTTCTCGAAAAGAGATGCAAAGTTGCAAAGTCGTCAGCTATTAGAGATGAAGCAGGAGGAAGAGGAGGAGGACAAAGAAGTGAGGAATTTTTTTTTTAAAGCATGCGAGAGTTAGATGAATTGTTAATTTTGTTATCGTATTATGTCATTTTAGCAGAGGAGACATTAGCAGAGAAAGAAGATAGGAGTGACTGATACACAATAAGGTCAGTAGTATTTTTGGACTTGCGCCACACCCTTTCAGAAGCTCTAAGCTTAGAACGGTGTTCGCGTAGAACATCAGATAACCACAAAAAGTGGATACCACTTTAGAATACTGTTTCTTACTTACTGCATAAGTAATAAGGAATTATTGAAGAACTAACAGGTGATTATTCATTAACATTTAACTCACTACTGTTAACTACTAAGAAAGATGTGTCAGCAAATCGATATGTCATACAATTTTATGATTGTTTTAATTAACAGTTAGCTAGTCAATAACTAATTTATTCTGCCATACCTCCTGAAGAACATTTAATTATCTACTAGTTAAGTTTCAAGAAATATAACTATGAAATAACTACTACTGAACAGTTATACGCAAGTAGTCACTATAATAATCAGGCTGTGTCCCACAAATCAAATACTTGAGTAAAAGTACAGACACCCCAATACAATATTATTCCAGTAAAATTATAAGTAGCCTATTCATTTTCAAAATTACTTGAGCAAAAGGACAAGTACAAAGTACTACTACAACAACAACTTTTTTACAGTCCACTTATAAACCTATAATGGAAATTAAATATGCAATTTGTTTGCTTCTACTGTAAATGTTTAACTTTTGATTATAAAATGTTTGTTAAATTAGTTTAATTGTGGAGAGTATACATGTTAAAATTTAATTAAATATGCTGTATTAAGGAATGTTCTCATCTGAAAGAAACATCATAAACAAGTTGTCTTGTATTTTACAAAGTTTATGATTACTTTATAAAAAGTTATAATTTTTTAGAGTGTATGTTTGATTTAAGTCAAAATGATTTTACTTGATGAGGTTTACTTTAGAATACTCGCCCAGGTTCTAAGTAATTACTTCCGAATTATCTGATAAATCTTTATTAATTACTAAAGGCTTCACTATATTTTCACTTTAGAAAAGCCTGTTTCAGGTGACGAAATAAGTCCTGCAGAATTATTTGATAATTATTAATTACTAATGGGTTCCCTATGTTTTCACTTTAGAATACTGTTTGAGGTTCTAAGTAATTCTTGCAGAATTATCTAGTAATTATTTATTAATTACTAACAGGTTTCTAATATTTTAACTTTAGAATGGGCCTACTGTTTCAGTTTTGAAATAAGCCCTGCAGAATTATTTGATAATTCTTTATTAATTTCTAATTGGTTACCTGTGTTTTGTATTTTACATACAGGAATTGAACGAATAGATCATGTGGTACAGTCTTGTTCAAAATAATAGCAGTACAATGTGACTAACCAGAATAATCAAGGTTTTTTGTATATTTTTTTATTGCTACGTGGCAAACAAGTTACCAGTAGGTTCAGTAGATTCTCAGAAAACAAATGAGACCCAGCATTCATGATATGCACGCTCTTAAGGCTGTGCAATTGGGCAATTAGTTGAATTAGTTGAAAGGGGTGTGTTCAAAAAAATAGCAGTGTGGCATTCAATCACTGAGGTCATCAATTTTGTGAAGAAACAGGTGTGAATCAGGTGGCCCCTATTTAAGGATGAAGCCAACACTTGTTGAACATGCATTTGAAAGCTGAGGAAAATGGGTCGTTCAAGACATTGTTCAGAAGAACAGCGTACTTTGATTAAAAAGTTGATTAGAGAGGGGAAAACCTATAAAGAGGTGCAAAAAATGATAGGCTGTTCAGCTAAAATGATCTCCAATGCCTTAAAATGGAGAGCAAAACCAGAGAGACATGGAAGAAAACGGAAGACAACCATCAAAATGGATAGAAGAATAACCAGAATGGCAAAGGCTCAGCCAATGATCACCTCCAGGATGATCAAAGACAGTCTGGAGTTACCTGTAAGTACTGTGACAGTTAGAAGACGTCTGTGTGAAGCTAATCTATTTTCAAGAATCCCCCGCAAAGTCCCTCTGTTAAAAAAAAGGCATGTGCAGAAGAGGTTACAATTTGCCAAAGAACACATCAACTGGCCTAAAGAGAAATGGAGGAACATTTTGTGGACTGATGAGAGTAAAATTGTTCTTTTTGGGTCCAAGGGCCACAGGCAGTTTGTGAGACGACCCCCAAACTCTGAATTCAAGCCACAGTACACAGTGAAGACAGTGAAGCATGGAGGTGCAAGCATCATGATATGGGCATGTTTCTCCTACTATGGTGTTGGGCCTATTTATCGCATACCAGGGATCATGGATCAGTTTGCATATGTTAAAATACTTGAAGAGGTCATGTTGCCCTATGCTGAAGAGGACATGCCCTTGAAATGGTTGTTTCAACAAGACAATGACCCAAAACACACTAGTAAACGGGCAAAGTCTTGGTTCCAAACCAACAAAATTAATGTTATGGAGTGGCCAGCCCAATCTCCAGACCTTAATCCAATTGAGAACTTGTGGGGTGATATCAAAAATGCTGTTTCTGAAGCAAAACCAAGAAATGTGAATGAATTGTGGAATGTTGTTAAAGAATCATGGAGTGGAATAACAGCTGAGAGGTGCCACAAGTTGGTTGACTCCATGCCACACAGATGTCAAGCAGTTTTAAAAAACTGTGGTCATACAACTAAATATTAGTTTAGTGATTCACAGGATTGCTAAATCCCAGAAAAAAAAAATGTTTGTACAAAATAGTTTTGAGTTTGTACAGTCAAAGGTAGACACTGCTATTTTTTTGAACACACCCCTTTCAACTAATTGCCCAATTGCACAGCCTTAAGAGCGTGCATATCATGAATGATGGGTCTCGTTTGTTTTCTGACAATCTACTGAACCTACTGGTAACTTGTTTGCCACGTAGCAATAAAAAATATACTAAAAACCTTGATTATTCTGGTTAGTCACATTGTACTGCTATTATTTTGAACAAGACTGTATATGCTGAGGAGGCACACATACATTACTGTATATAAAATATAAAAACCTAAGGAACTGGAGTGGGGATGGTTTTCCTATCGGAAGCCGATTTCTCAAAAAACAATTCACTACACAGAAAAATCCTCTATAAAATTTGTAGCATTTATTAATATTGCATTTTCATACTACTACTACTTCTGCTAATAACATGAACATGAAAGGGTCAAAATTCAATGTATTTGTTTATAAATGTTCATTAGTAGTTATCTCATATTTATTTTTCTTCAACCTTAGATAATTAATATAGTTATTCAGGAGATATGACAGAATACATTAGTTATTGATTAGCTAAGTGTTACTTAACACAATCATAAAATTGTATTACATACTGATTAGTTAACACATCTTCCTTAGTAGTTAACAGTAAGTTAAGTGTTAATGAATAATTACCTGTTAGTTCTTTAATAATTGTTTATTAGTTATGCAGTAAGTAAGAAACAGTATTCTAAAGTGTTACCCAACAGTGTTAGTTGTGAATCAACAAGTTGATGATAATCACAGCTCTAACAACCTTTAGACTACTTTCGTGACAAGGTATCAAAACAAGCATCTTGTGGGTGTTTTTTTTTTTTTTTTTAAAGTATAAAGGATTATTTGATGACAGCTGTCCACTGTAAACGAAGGCAGGTTAAATTGCCAGATTTAATAATTTATTCAGAAAGGGTGTACAATCTGACAAAAGAGCTTCACAGTTACAAACAGTAAGATAAAATCAGTTACTTAAACTTAATTATGGAGATGATGCAAATTATGCAGTAATATAGTGTCATTTTTCAGCTCAAGTCAGTTCGGTGTTGGTTCAGTTCAGTTAATAACAGTGTAAATTTCATCTACCTCCATCTGTCTGTGGATCAGCAGCTTCCTGACAGACTGGCAGCAGCTAGTGAGACTGGGAAAACCCACATCCAACAGCTGCACCATCAGCACTGGAGCTCCTCAGGGCTATGTTCTCTCCCCACTGCTATTCTCGCTCTGCACAATTGACTGTACCTCTACTGACAAACTCCTGAAGTTTGCAGATGACAACACAGTCATCAGCCTCAACCAGGATGGCAACGAGTCTGCTTATAGACAAGATGTTGAGCAGCTGTCTGTCTGATGCAGTCACAACAACCTGGAGCAGAAAACTCAAAACTGTGGAGATGATCCTAGATTTCAGGAGGAACCCCCCACTTTCCCCACACTCACCCTCATGGACAGCACTGTGACTACAGTGGGGTCATTCAGGTTCCTAGGAGCCACCATCCCTCAGGACCTGAAGTGGGACATTCACATCGTGAAAAAGGCCCAGCAGAGGTTGTACTTCCACATGAATCATAACCTGTGTTCTGTAATTCATTCTACTTCTTTATTTCCTTCTCAAGGATTATGTTAATACAAATGCATAGCTCTTTATTTATACAGCTGTAAATGGAGTAAATAATGCTGTAAGTCTGTACATGAATCTAATGTTCCAGACTCATACACATTATTTATTGTGAAGTCTTGTTATTGAAGTGTTTTTCTGTTCTCATGTCAAATATGTGTGTTATGTGTATCAGGATCACCTTAAAAAAAATTCATTGTGTTTGCACACACATATAAGCGAAGAGAGCTAATTCTTATCTATTTTGAAATAAGTTCAATTCAGCAGCTCTACAGAAAACTATAGCCATAATTAAGTTTTGATTATCATTGCAGTCATATCAGTATTCCTGAATATTTTACACTAGTGACATCTGTTATCCGAAGTGGCGGTTATATCACTGTATTTTAAATGTATTCATAATTTTGTGAACCTGGTCTGGAAGATATTAAAAAAAAAATGTAATTTTAAGTCATCTTATGGCAGATTTGGGGATCAGTGAAACTAACTTGTACCTGATGGCATAGAGGTAGATCCCTTCCATGCCCAGAATTCAATATAAGAACAGACATCTTTGCTTCTAAAGGAAATGCATAATGCTGAACGATTTCACTACCTTCAAAACTAGAAAAAATGCCTTTCGTGGTAGGAAATGGTTGGTTGACATTTGACGAATACACTTTTACTTTTGCAGCACAGGTATTTCAAGTGGCACCACTCACAAATTATCTATAGAGTATCAGTACATTTTGAAATACTAATTATCAAATTATATAATCCAGACAGATTTTGAGGGTGAACTTGTTTGTGGATGAGTTGCAATTGATTTTCCAAAAACAAGGGAAATGCATTTTACCTCACAGTACACAAACATATTTCCCATTATCTTCCATGGATTCTTCAGATCATGTCATCCGACATGCCAAACATATTAGATCAAGTCTCCAAACCAGGAACATTAGATCTAACCCCAGATGCCAAACACCAAAAACCATTAGCAGTGGTTTGTCTGATACCTGAACCCAACAAAAATTAACAAAGCGGAGATAATGCATTGTAACTTATTGAATATTTCTTTGTGCTAATATTGAGAGAATTATTATACAAGATATCACGATGGAAAATTACTGCTCACTGCTAAAAACCTAGAAATGAAGACACTTTCTGTTTCTTGTTAAGACAAGCCACACACCACAAGAGCATAAGATTAAACTGCAACAGAAAAATAAAACGACTGATCAACGAACCGATCAGCAATATTAGCCAATAAATGGGTAAAATTATTAAACTTTAAAAATAAGTGGATATTAAAAAAGGATGCCTTTAATCTAAAAAAAAAAAAAAATCCTATAAAGAATCCTTCAAACAGCAAGCTAGATAAACTTCAGTAGTTGTTTAATCCAATCGTATTTAAGAACTAAACCAACCTGTCTAAATTTGAAAACTTTAAAACTTTATAAATCCTAACTGGTACTGCTAAAGCCTAATAAGAGTTTCATTTTCTTGGGCCTGTGTATAGCTGGCCACCACTGCCGCCTTGTGGTAAAAGTGTACTGAAACATTGCCACTAAACCAGTGCGAATAAATCCAAAGTACTGAACAAAACAGATGTAAAAAAGCTTTATTGAATTGATGTCATTCTCACAACAATTCGAGTTAACACCTTTATACAGAAACACTGCTTTCAGCAAAATAAATCAAACTTAAATCTAGATCGAAGACTGATCATCTTGCAAGTGTTTTGACACTTTCTCTGCTTTCTTTCGGGAGAGATGGGTTCATCTGCACAGCAGGGATTTCCATGAGCTCTGAAAAAGCAAAGCCAAGTAACTTAAGCCCTTATAAGAAAGAAAAACAATCAAACAAGCATGCATGCAAGTCAAGTGTACGGTGCTTAACAATTAGAGAGTATCCACTGAATGTAAACATTTAAACTGGGATCCAAGCACAAATAACAGACAACGGATCAGTGTGATGCATGAGACAAATTGTTGAATAGAGGAGTTAAATAATCAAAAAATATCTTTGTAGCTTCGTAAAATTATGGTTGAACCCCAGATTTCATTTGCATGGTTTTAACTTGATATGTTTCTGGGCCTTGTTACCCTTGCGGTCTATGAAGGGTCAAAGAGCTCACAGGGGTGCATCAAAAGTGTCTTAATTTGGTGTTCCAAAGATGAAGAAAGGTCTTATGGGTTTAGACATGTGGATAATTAAAGGTCTTATTTTTCCATTTTTGGGTAAACTATCCCTTTAATCTTTAACAGAACTTCGATTACTCGCATCAAACTATTAGTAATTTGATTCTACAAGTAAATCCATACCTCTGTGTTTTTGCCATGAAAATGAGGTCATTTCGAAAGGTCATGCTCCTCTAGTTTTCAAATACAACACATCCAGGGAGTCAGTCTGAAAAATAAAAGGTTATTTTAGTTTACAGATGATGTAAACATCATAGGACAAAACATGCATTTAAAATATCTTCCAAAATAATGCTACACAAACACTTCTAGATTAAAAAAATATATATAAAAAAATTGTTATTGTTTAAAACAAAGGGCCAAACTTTTAGCGAGCTTCCATAGTTAATCACTCAAGATGTGGCAAAAAAAGCTACATCAACTTCAAAACTTTTGACATGGGCGACTTAAAACGGACCAAAATAATCTTTAAAGTTGGTGCAGACAAAATTTGCAATCAGAACAGGGACTTTTAACTCTTTACAGAGGCCACAAGAGATACTTTCCACCAAACACAAGCACACACTATATATGTATATTAAAAGTTGTCATGCTTTTTAGAGGAACAGGAAGTGTTTTTTGTTTTTTTTGGGTGGGTTGTGGATCGGGATTGAACAGATTCTGGAGATGTTATCACTGGTCGAAGCAACATTCGAAGAAAACATGGACAATGAGAACGGTTGTAGGATGCGTACAGGAGAGCAAAAGGGTTTACCTCACATTACAGGCCTATCTCCACAAATGACCTAGTCAAGAGAGCAGCTTTCATCTCAGGATTCTTGAGTCGGAAGGCACAACACTTCATTCTCCAAGGACATTGTTGACTTCCGTAATTGCTAGCAGAGAACTCTTGGATCCAATGAAGCATTATTCAGAACCATTGGTTGCTACACCACAACGTTGCATCTTTGTCAACTTATCTAATCTGAAGTTTTATTGGTCTAATGGAAAATACTTAGGATCCCAGATGCTAAAACCCCAGCTTATCCACTCCCAAGACATTCATTTGGCTTGTATTGAGCTTTTTAATATCGAAGGCAAGAGAGAGCATTTTCCAACCATTTTTCTTTAATGAGCTTCATGAATCCAGATTAATACAAAAAGAAAGGATTCGGAGGTGTTGATATACAGAACAGAGCACATTTCTTTCCAAGGTGGAACAAAATCTTGACATATGTTCAGTCCACAGTTGAGCATACTTTTAAAATTAATTTAGACTGGTCAAAGAGTAAAGTACTTTGGGCCAACGGTCTTAATGCGAGGCAGAATGACCCACTTCAGTGGTTTACTCTTTGGATAATTCATATTTACAGATCTTTAGCAACATCAAGGAGGTTTGCCGGAGAGAACTCCAATGCAACATGCCTGCCTTGCTTCACTAAAGGAATGCATCACAAAATGGAGGTGGCAAGGAGCAATAAAGAACACATCACAGCTTATCAAGCTTCTATTGGAGGATCAGATTAGAATATTTTCAGGTGCCGTTTAAAAATTGTTCAAATGCCCCTCGAAGCACTTTCAGTGAGCCGATATTAAGAAATTGGTCCAAAGAGCTTGGAGGAAATTGGTTTTTAGAAGCTATCAGGCTGTGTTGGACAGGTCAATTTTCACGCATGGTTTCAGAGACAGAGTTTCTTAAACACACACTGAAAATAAAAATAAAGGACAATTTCCAACCTCTGTGAGCATCTATTATTACACAAATCGCAAGGTAAAATGTCAGATACAGGTAGCCTCACAGGGCTTGAAAACTCTTACAGGAAGTGAATGCTCATGGATAATAGGCAGCTCCTCAATGAGAGGAACATTCTTGCGGATACTTGACACGGTAAAATAGGAGTCTCTCTTTAATAGAACATTTGAACCAGAACAAAAAAGTTAAAACAAAAAAGGTCTTCCAAGAGCGCATCTTTATATACAGCCAGCGAAGGGATGATCTTGCAATCAGGATTTTTTTTTTTTTACTCGTGTGAAGCTGAGGACAAGAAGTAGGCAAAAGGGTAAAGGCACTGGAGCATTGTGAACATCCTTTTCCAAACAGTGAACTGACACCAAGACATGATTCTTTTCCAACAAGGTCTTATGGACTATTCTGAAGAAGAGCACAAAACCGACTTTAGTCACTACTATCGTAAAATGAGCTTTTGGATTGTGGTCATTTCCAAGATAAAAAAGGCAACCAAGTTGACTGAACTCAAGTTCGAAAATGGCAATTGTCTTTTTCTGCCTGGGTCTATAGACATTATTTTAAAACCCCACAAGTGGGCTGAGATATACTGGTGCAGTCATTTAGTTAAAATTAGTAATTCTGAACAATCAATACGTACCATAACTGTCGTAGCTGTCTCTGTAGGATCCACCAGAACGGTCATATCCACTCTGGCTTCTAAAACCAAAAGTAATATTTGCCATATTTAAAGTGTTCATGGCTACAATGATCGTAAAAATGTTCCTTGTGCAAAATTGTTCCATGTTTCAATCCCTTACCTGTTATCCCTGTATCCACCGCCGCTGCCACCCGAGTATCCACTACTCCTGTTTGAGTATCCGCCACCACCGTAGGATCGGTCACCTCCACCATAGCTCCTCTCTCCTCCCCCATAGCCCCGATCACCACCACCATAGCCCCTATCACCACCAAAGCTTCGGTCACCTCCGTAGCTTCGGTCTCCACCATATCCTCCACCACCTGTGTAACAACAACAAAGTTAGATCAATAAAACTCATGCAAGAAATACAACATGCATCCATCCAGGTGGTCTACCAGCTTTGTCATGATAATTACAAGCCACCAAGGATACTTGAAATGCAAATACAGCCATCGGTTAATACAATTGCATTCAAGATTAAGAATACCAACCTCTACCTCTTCCTCCTCTGAAGAACCCTCTACCACCAGAAGAACCTCCTCTAAAACCACCAGAACGTCTACCAGATTTGCCAGCTTCATCAACACGAATCATGCGGCCATCGACAGACTGCAAAAAGATGCATTTTATGGTTAGAAAACTCACTTTAGGCCTCCACCCAGTTTTACACATTTCCATCCTTAGAGGGTGTTGATCTTACCTTTCCATTCATTGCAGCCATTGCATCCTTGGCATCTTCTGGATTTTCAAACGTCACAAAGCCAAAGCCTCTGGAACGGTCCGTCTCACGGTCCCGGATGACATCAACTGGAGCAAAAACAACAACATAATCAATAAAGATGTGTTTGACATCTTTAATTTCAACAAACTTCAATGAAAAACTGCTTAAAACAAACCTTTGGCAATTGACCCATATTTGGAGAAAGCCTCCTCCAAGGACTGCTCTGTGGTCTCATAGCTCAGACCACCAATGAAGAGCTTTCCCTCGTCAGACATGTTGAATCAACTGCTGGGAAAATATTTATCATAAAACAAAGTTATTTAAATACATTTTGAATTTTTTTTTTTTTTTTTAACATCACAAGGTCCGAAGAGAATCAAATTAACAGCCGGCTTAACACTCGACATTTTTTTTTTAAGTGCGCAACAAGGAAACGCCATTTTCTACCCGTCTTCTTCACAGAATGCTGCAGCCATTTTACCACAAAGACACGTTTTACCAGATTAAACCCTTTAAAATCTACGTTTTCAAATCTTCACCGAATTGGGTTTTAAATATTGCATGAATAAATAACAATTCGTTATTCCATTCACAAGCTTTGTTTAAAGTATATCAGTAGAACTAACGGTTAGGTCACGCTGTACTTTAAGAAGAACAAAGAATCCAATACAATTCGACAGAATTAGCTCCATGTACACACTGCATTCGAAGTAAAAGAGCGATTATAATGCAAAACGCCTACACAATGTTCCTACTTTAACATTTCTCAAATTAGAACACCAGAAAAAAGCGTATAAATACAATAAACGAGCCACGATTGTAAACCAGACATCAATATAATATATAATCAGAATACAATGTTTTGTTTTAGCCCGAGCACATTGGAAAAAGTGCAGTACTTCTCACCTCAGTTTTTTCTCGAAGACACAAAAGGGTTGCAGGACTCGACGCCGGCTGCTGCAAAACAGAAGTCTACACAGAAAATGGCGCCAGTTTAAAGTCTTCACGTGACTGCAGATCTCTGAGGGCGTGTTCTCATCGCGTTGCGTCGCGTCACAGGCTTGTACGTGCAGAAAGAACTGGCTCTACCTTTGTTGTTTTTCTCACCTCTTTTGGTATTGAGATTATAATAAGAATCTCTTGAAACACATATCGAGGGTTTTCCGTGGTGTAATTCCTGATATGTCTTTGAAGTATGAAAATTATATTCTAGGATAGCCTGTACACATGAGAGTGAACAGTCATATGTTTTTTTTTAATTTGGTTCCTGGCTTAGGCAATTTTTTATAGGCTACGTAAAGGTAAATTTAGCAAGTGTAAGACTTTCTATAGAAATTTTCTGTACAGATTTAAAATTCTATATGTGTTTGATTTCTGACTCTACTTATAAGAAAGTACAAACTGAATCTGTTCAAAAGGTAGGCAACAATATTGTCTTGCGCCCTTGTACTGTATATGTCATTCTGTTGCATCTGTTTGTATTAAACAAAAAGAAAGCACAAAATGCTACCTTTGTTGTACTTCAATGCAGTGCTGTTTGCTTTTTTTGCAACAAAAAGCCCAACTTTGTCACTTTGAATGTTAATTATGCTCTTACACAAAAATATGATTTTTATTTACATAAAGATATTATATAATCTTAGGTAAAGGTCCTAGATTCATGCAAGGCAAATGTGCACAAAAAATGTGTTTTTGTTGTTGAAATATTTGTTGAAATATTTAAATAAGGTACTAAATTGATATGTTTTCAAAAACATCCCCTTAAACATTTTATTTGTATTTTTTATTTTATTTTTTTGTGGATGTGCAATGCTTGATTATTCTAGGCTATATTTTTTGTACGTTGTACTATAGCTAGGCTATCGTCTGCGATTAATAAAAAAAAATAGTGCTAGTTAAACTCTGTAAACAAATAACTGAATCAGTCAATACCAAATTAATCACTGATATGGCATAATCTGTGGTAATCATGAGGGTTTTTTTTTAAATGTGGTGAGAGGTTGATTATATCAACATATGCTTGACAGACAAGGTCACTAAATGTATCTGCAGTGAAACACTGTTTCACAATCCTACATATACTACATATATAACTACATTTGTTTATCTTTTTAGACTACTTTTTCATGCTGAATCCACTTTAACTTGTGGGTTTTAAGATAATGTGTGAACCAGGGTCATGTGCAGATTGGCTAAAAGTGTCATGAAATCCGGTTCACTGCAGATTCAAAGTAAAAGAAGTAGCCTAAAAAAACAAACATAGTTATTTCCTTTTTTTTTTT
Source organism: Carassius auratus (assembly GCF_003368295.1). Lineage (NCBI taxonomy): Eukaryota > Metazoa > Chordata > Actinopteri > Cypriniformes > Cyprinidae > Carassius > Carassius auratus. The sequence goes on along the minus strand of NC_039264.1, from coordinate 22,865,330 downwards.
TTTTTTTTTTTTTAAATACATGTGAACAACAAAGATTTACATTTCTGTGCAAAAAAAAAAAAAAAAGATATTAACAAGTTAAAACATTTTAAAACCAATTCTGCTCTCTGCTTTGATTACAAAATTACAATCTCAGAAATGTGATTAATTCTAAAACTGAATATAGTGCCAATTTCATTAGAATTAAATTCAGTTTATATATATATATATATATATATATATATATATATATATATATATATATATATATATATATATATATATATATATATATATATATATATGTTTACCGCCAAAATCAACAAAGATTCTACAAAGAAGATACTGGCCTTGGGATCACTCATTAATGGTTCATCACTATCATCACCCATCTATTATGCTCGTGTTAAGCATTCATATCAATGTGGCAGACTGAGGACCCCTGCAGGGCAGTGATGACCCCACCCAGTAACAATCGGATGCAGATTACCAAGATGATTGTGGAGAGATGGTTCTAATGTAGGACAATCAACTACATCAGGGATGTGCTGGCTCGAGTGGACCAACACATTCTAATTAAACATCGCAAGCAAGCAATAGTGATATAAGCTAAATTACACACTCTCCTGTTTTAGTTATGTCAGGATTTGCATGGTCATGGAAAATGTGCAAATCTGTGGTAACGCAGGGCTACAAATGTGCACCTTATCCTCTCATGCAGAAAGCTAAAAATAGCCTGGCATCTCTCAGAATTGTGCAGTGACCTGGATTAAGATGCTTCTTCGTCTACGAGGCAAGAGAAAGCAAGCTAGAGCAAGGGTGAAGCAGCAGGGTTATAAATATCGTAGCCTCGGGACCTTGAGAACTGTCCTCCGCTTCAGACGCCCACACACGCGCTTCCTGCACCTCACCACAACTTTCCATTTCTCGAGCAAACCCTCCCCCGCCACTCAGCACGGTCAGTATATATGATACGACATCACATATCTAAAACAATACTAAAACTAGAATAACTTCAATTACTAGAATCGCAAAAACCCCAGGCTTTGTGTTACGATCTCGAGAAAGGGGCTGCAATTGTAGATGGCCTATCAGAAATGTATTGTTTTATTTGCAATTAGCTATTTGACCAGTGGAGGGCAGTAATCGCATGCACCTCGGAGTATGTCTGATGTCACGTGCCTCTTATCGAGGAAGCTTCATCAGCAGGTCGACTGGCTATACGTGGAGCAGAATATGCATGATGTTTACTTTCATTTTACATTTTTATACACACACATACACACACAAATATTGTACACAAATTATTACATGGTAATGCAATATATTACACTATATAACATTATTGCAAATTATAACCTATTACAATTGTAACATTTCTATATTGTTTTATGCATTAGTGTAAAATTAGTCTAATATTGAAAGTATATATTACTATTTACGAATAATATGTATATATTAAAATATTATATATATATATATATATATATAATTTATTTATTTTATTTATTTATTTATTTATTTTTTACAGGAGTTTCTTATGCTCATTAAGGCTGCATTTATGTGATCAAAAATGCATTAAAATATATAATATTGTGAAATATATAATAATAATATATATTATTATTATAGATTATTATAGATTTTACAACAAAATCTAATTTATTGCTGTGATGATAAAGCGGAATTTCCAGCATCATTACTTAACTTCAGTGTCACATGATCCTTCATAAATCACTCTAATATGATGATTTATTTTCCATGCTGGAAACTGTTGTGCTGCTTAATATTTCTTTTGGAACCTATGATACTTTTTTTCAGGATTCTTTGATTAAAAGAAGAGCATTTATTTAAAATACTACTTTTTTCTAACACTCAAAAGTTTGGGGTCCGTACATTTTTATTATTTATTTATTTTTTTAAAGAAATATACATTTTAATTCAGCAAGGTTGTGTTAAAATGATAAGAAGAGATCAAAAAGCAAAGAGCAAGAAGAGCAAAGGTTTATATTGACAGAAAGGATTTCTATTTTGAATAAATGCTGTTCTTTTAAACTTTTTTATTCATCAACTAATCCAAATATATATATATATCTGGCAGCACAACTGTTGCCAACATTGATAATCCTAATAATAATTCAGCATATTAGAATGATTTCTAAAGGATCATGGGACACTTTATACTGGAGTAATGGCTGATGGAAGTTCAGCTTTGCATCACAGAAATAAATTATATTTTAATGGATATTCAAATAGAAACCATCATTTTATATTGTAATAACATTTTGAAAGATTACTGTTTTTTTTCTGTATTTTTGATCAAATGAATGCAGCCTTGGTGAGAATTATTTATTTATATATGTTTATGTAGTGCATTGGTAGGATTTTGGCTGACATATATGTAAGCTAACATTTTGCAGCTTGTAAGGCGTGAGCTCTTGTTTTGTTTACAGGCTCAGTGTGGGGGTGGACGACCGGCGGTTACTGCCTTTGTTGGTTGCACAGTAAGAGACTGTGCCGTGCTAGTGTACGTGCTAGCATATATTCATTCACATTGAAAACTTGAGTTACATAACATTCTGAGAATGAAATTTATGAGCATATATGAGCCTCACACTCATGACTCATATTTTACATCCTGAAAATCATTAAATCACTAGTGATTGCCACTGTTTTGCCGTTTCTTGGAAAAAGCAAGGACATTGCAACTTTTACAGCATGTTCATTGCACAGATTTATCAGTGTTGGTGGAGGATGACTCATTGCTGTGTTAGGTGAGGTTATATTTCAAACAGGACTATTTGATACTGTCAATACTGTTTATGCCCTGAACAGCACCTGCAAAAGACTGAGAGCATAATTCTCACACATTATTACTGGATGCGTATGACTCATGACAATGTGTGCTTGTATATATATTAAGACAAACCTCTGACTCACCGCTTGCTTTCAGTCCAGACTATATGTTCTCTGAAAGCCTTTAAAGTCTTCCCTTCTTGCTGTGAGCAGCATATGTTGTGTTTTGTTGCTGGTGTCCCTCTTAACCAGTGGTTTGTATATATATATATATTTTATATAGCTATAAAATATATATATATACACACATTATGTGTTTAATACAAATGTTTATATTTATTTTATACTAGTGTAATATATGTGTGTACTATGCAGATTTATTATGTATAAATACAAACCCGATTCCAAAAAAGTTGGGACCCTGTACAAATTGTGAGTAAAAAAGGAATGGAATAATTTACAAATCTCATAAAGTTATATTTTATTCATGATATAATATAGATAACATATCAAATGTTAAAAGTGAGACATTTTGAAATGTCAAGCCAAATATTGGCTCATTTTGGATTTCATGAGCGGCAACACATTCCAAAAAAGTTGGGACAGGTAACAATAAGAGGCTGGAAAACTTAAATGTACATTTAAGGAACAGCTGGAGGACCAATTTGTAACTTATAAGGTCAATTGGCAACATGATTGGGTATAAAAAGAGCCTCTCAGAGTGGCAGTGTGTCTTAGAAGTCAAGATGGGCAGAGGATCACCAATTCCCCCAATGCTGCGGCGAAAAATAGTGGAGCAATATCAGAAAGGAGTTTCTCAGAGAAAAACTGTAAAGAGCTTGAAGTTATCATCATCTACAGTGCATAATATCATCCAAAGATTCAGAGAATCTGGAACAATCTCTGTGTGTAAGGGTCAAGGCCAGAAAACAATCCTGGATGCCTGTGATCTTCAGGTATATCCAAGTTCTAGAACAACACATGCTCCCATCCAGACCTCAACACTTTCAGGGAAGACCTTGCATTTTCCAACATGACAATGCCAGACAACATACTGCATCAATTACAACATCATGGCTGCGTAGAAGAAAGATCCAGGTATTGAAATGACCAGCCTGCAGTCCAGATCTTTCACCCATAGAAAACATTTGGCACATCATAAAGAGGAAGATGCGACAAAGAAGACCTAAGAAAGTTGAGAATCTAGAAGCCTGTATTAGACAAGAATGGGACAACATTCCTATTCCTAAACTTGAGCAACTTGTCTCCTCAGTCCCCAGACGTTTGCAGACTGTTATAAAAGAAGAGGGGATGCCACACAGTGGTAAACATGGCCTTGTCCCAATTTTTTTAAATGTGTTGATGCCATGAAATTTAAAATCAGCTTATTTTTCTCTTAAAATTATATTTTTTTTCTCAGTTTAAACATTTGATATGTCATCTAAGTTGTATTCTGAATAAAAAACTGACATTTGAAACTTCCACATCATTGCATTCTGTTTTTATTCACAAATTGTACAGCGTCCCAACTTTTTTGTAATCTGGTTTGTACAAACACATGCATGTATATATTAAGAAAAATATGTAATTTTTATATATTAAATATATGTATATGTAATATAAATTATTTGAATATAAATATATACATGCAAATATTTCCAAAATATTTATGTATGTGTGTGTTTTATATATACAGAATAAATATACACAGTAAACATATAAACAATATATATATATATATATATATATATATATATATATACACATGTCAGTGCAAGATATGGGATTTGATATATATATATATATATATATATATATATATATATATATATATATATATATATCAAATCCCATATCTTGCACTGTAAAACCTGATGGTATTACTTTAAAGAAGTGACCTCGTTTCACATGATTACTTAATCCTGATGTAACCACTGTCTCTGTCACCATTGGGTTGAAGCTATTAGCAATCATATTCACCTCAGAAAAGTGTCCTTGATGGACAATGCCATGATAGGGCATATTTGTCCTCCAATTACGCTCTTGTCCAGGTGTAACGCAGCAGTTGTGCGTCAGTCTCGCAGCCAAGCTCCAAATACCCTGCCATCCATGGAGAGGACAAGCTGTTCTGCGCGAGCACAGGCTGTTTTGTCTCTCCAGCTGAACATCATGTCTACTCCCCCTAACCGGCTACGAGAGACCCTCTAGCACCACTGAAGAAGAGTACATGCTGGCCTGTTGTCATAGAAACTGGCCTTACCTGCCTAAGGCTACATTTACACTAGTGCATTTTTTGTTTTAAAACTCATAACTTTTGCTACGGTAACACCTGTTGTTTTACACTACTCCAGCATTTTCTATCCTACGAAAATGGAGACTTTCGAAAATACAGCATACACCATTTTAGTCTGAAAAACTATGCAGTTGCGTTTCAGTGCAAACGGACCAAAACAATGGCGTGGCTGGCCATATTCTTTCTGCGTATCCTTGATGATCATGTAAACAATAACATTATGCTAATTGTTGTACCTATAGATATGTATGAGTAGATTCCCCATTGGACCGCTCCAAGCACGCAGACTCGTCCGCCATCTAAATAATAGGGAATCTACCTAAACATATCTATGGCTGTACCTGCATCATTGGTCATGTGACATGTGTTTTCGGTTGTGTAGTGTAGACGGAGATCGTTTCAGGAACGCAGTGAAAACACCAGGGGGGTATTCCAAAAAACAGGTTATGTGACATACCCGGATGTGTTTAAGAGTAAGTAAGCGAATAACCTCAACCTTCGGTTCCAAACACGGAGGTAACTTTCAGGGTATATTAGTAGTCATAGCATCTCACTCTCTGAACTTAACCTGCTCCAGAGCAGGTTATATTCCAGGGTTAGTTCACTTCAGTGAGCCTTCAGTGGGCGTGACAGATAGCACACAACATTATATAATATTACAATATGTAATATAGCCTATTATATATGATATGTTAATGAGGAAGCGCTATTATAAGTAATAAATAAGGTAATATATTATTCTAATATGATTATTTCTTTTATTGGCATGTATAAGAGTTGTCTATAAATTATGTATTAAGAATTATGTATAAATTATAAAACACTATGACAAGGTAATGTTTAACTTTATATTTATTAAATGTTATATCTCACACATGGAGTGGCATTTTCTATAATGTCTAAATTCTAAATCAAAATACATATCTGATATGACAATGCATACTTAGCATAAAACAAACAATATAATTCACATTCGGAAGTATTAAAGATTAAATGGGAAAAAAAATGATTGCACAGCCATCAATTAGGTGGCGATATGTACTAAGCATGTAAACAACTAATTAACAAAAGAAGAAGAAAGAAACCACATACCTCGAGTAAGCAAGGTTTGGTGTTAATCAACCGAGAGTTCAGGTTTTAGTTTACGGTAAGTTAACCCTGCTTTCTGGAGTACACCCCAGTGTGGATGAGGATTGTTTTCATTTTAAAACAAAACTTACTAGTGTAAGCAGGGCCTTAGGCTACGTTTACACTACAACAGTGTAGTCAAAAACAGAAAAGTTTTTCCCTTGCGTTTTTAAAAAGCCCAAAACACTGTATTACATATTCCAGGCAAGTAGTTGGCTCTGTCACCTTGTTATTAAACAGTATCAGTATGGGAAGTGACCATTATATGATGCATCTCCGCTGTTGGTTGTAATACTGCTGAGGTAAATCCACGCTTTGCTAAAGAAGCATTAGCAAACTCTTGAGCAGCAACAACAGTGCCATGTACTCCACCATTTGTGTGTATGTTTGCCTTTAAAATCGACACGTTCTGCGCATGTCTACATACCCAACACGTAGGCATGACGTCACCGTTTTGAAGATTCTCGTATTGATTTTTTTATACGGAAACGATAATGGTGCCATTTTCAAAAACTTGTACTTTGAAACACTTTTTTAAAAATATGCGTTTTCAGTCCCCAAAATGCCATTGTCGTGTAAACAGTAAACAGCCAAACGCATAATAGTTTCCCGCTTTTTAGCTGAAGACATTGTTGTGTAAATGGCCCCTTAGTGTAAACCAAAACAGAGACTTTTTAAAACAATGGCTTGGTTGCGTCGCGAACATTCGCTCTATGTATCCTTCACTCACACAATTAAAGTGCATTTAGTACAAAATTAGTTGTTTCAATTTAGCAGACCTTAAACATACCAGTTTAGTATACAAAAAGTACAATTGAAGGATATTTATTGTAATATAGCCTACAAAAAAGAGGCTATTTGTGGTGGACTTAGCATGAAATAAATGTAATGAAAATCCTTTTTTTGTATATTTATTTTTCACTAGGATGGTAAAGTCGATATCACATTTATTACAATAAAATATCATTGGAATCACTTTCAGGACGATTTTCAGCTCACTAACGATTCAAACATCAACAGCCAATCAGATACGAGCATTAACGCGCCAAGCGATGCGTTTTTAAAAAACAGAACATTTGTCCGTTGGTGTTTGTGGATGCTAGTTTTCAGTGGGTGTTAACAGTGGTCTTAACCCAAATTAGCAACTTACAATACATTATGTAGGACATAAAGTAAACGATAACATATCTTTCTTAATATATATTATGCGGAAAGAAAAACAAATAATCAGATAATGACTAAAACTTGAGGATATGAGCGTGGAAGTTTGTTGGCTAATTGTTGTGGTGCGCTGTCGCTGAGGTGATACCTGGGAAACAGGCAGCTGTTATCTTTCTTGTATCCTGGGCCGTACACAAACAACGCTGGTTGCCGTGGGCGTGTACCGGCTCTCGGTGATTGACGCACTTCCACTCCACCCTCGCTCCGCCGTCTCTGAATCCCACAGGTCTCCATTCATTACAAGGTAAACGCGCGGCTGACAGAAAACAGACATGACAAGTAGTCATCGCACACGAGGGAATGTTTATAATGATCCCAGTGACCTGACTGGAATTACAAACTTCCAAAGTAACAATAGTCATTATTTAAAACTAACCCATTTACAGAATATAGGCTACAGTGTACTACTCACAAGCTAGCAAATGAATAAATTAAACGTTGCAAATATATAAAAAAAAGTTACTAAATAAATATGAAAGGATAAAGGAGGAGGATAAACAATAGAGGTAAACATATGAATCCCCATGTCAAACACATTTAGCTTTGAGTGAATAGAAGCATAAGTAGTCTACATGACTGACAGACGCTGATGGAAACCAACTTTGCCCATCAGCTAGAGCGATGCATATTATAATTTTGTTTGTGTTCATTGCTTTCCTGCAGGTTGTAAGACTAATTAGACTTTTACGAGCCAATTATACACTAGCTGATGCCAATGAAACATCCCTGTTTTCTTGTCTGCCCTCCTCTCTCTCAGCGCTCAGAGAGTTGCTGATCATCACGTTGATGGACGCAATATTAATCAAGTATTTACCGAAAGGCTTTCAAGATGTGCGCGCCTCAGCGAGTGATAATATGATGAAAGCTGCTTTGATGTCAGGAGATGGTGGATAATTTACCTGAGGGTGGAGATGAAAAAAAAAAAAAAAAAAAACTTCTAAATCCTGACAGGGACGTATTTAAAAGATTTATATTTCCCACCTATGCTGAAACCTGTCAATAACATGACTGGGCCACATTTCAACCCAAAATCAAAAGAAAGAAAAATAAATAAATAGGCCTACAATAAAAGATTACTTTAAAGGGTAAATGTGCTTAATTGTCATGAAATGTCACAATGCAAAAATCTTGTTCCAGAAAAAAGGCCTTGTTTTTCAGTTCAAATTATTATAATTTTTTTCCTAAATTTGCAGTGAAATGTCACCATGACCCGGTTTTATGTTTTCGTGAGGTTCACCCACTTGCATCGTCATTCAGGCGAACACACAAATATGCAATTATCTCTTTGTCAGTTCAAACAGTTACGCAATGTTTACCATGTACCAAACCTGACTTTGCTGACCATGTTTGGCAAACGCCATGAACAAAGACACCAGTGTGCTTCGGTTCTCTGGAAATGATTAAATGCATGCAAGACATTTTGAGAGAAATATAAATGGGCCTGGGATTATAAATAGACCCTGTCCTGATTTGATCCAACACCTTTTCTCTGATTTAGATAATTAGGCTGTTGTGAGTCATAATGTTGCACTGTCCCTTTGGATGAGCTGTCTGAGTGAAGAGGCATGTAGAGGTGTGTGTGTGCATGTATCATATCTGTGTGGGCTCTAATGTGTGAGCTGAGGGAGGGAAAATGGTGTAAAATGAACAACCACAAACAAGCCAAAAACGCAAAAAGCTTTTTATTTGTAGAGCTCGGAGGATCAAGTGCATTACGTACATGTGTATTTCTTGTTCATGTGTGAGTCCACGGCCAAACAAGTGTGTGTGTATTGCGCCAGCCCACGTGGGTGTGTGCTGTTTTAGTAGGAGCTGAATCGATAACCTGAGGGCAGGGAGTGGAGACGCACAAGGAAATGCAATTCTCTGGTCGCCCACCTCTTCCTGTCCCGCCCCCTCACCAGCAGCCCACAGAGCAGCTCGGCCTCTAAAAAAACCTGTTTGATTGGGGGAGAGGAAATGAAACCAAACAAACATGTGATGAAATAAATAGACGGAGAGGTGCAAAGTGGCCGTAAATCAAAGAAGGTTTGATGGGAAATGCAGGGTGACACGCACGCTGACACCTTGGCACAACAACACCGCCTCGTTTGCGAACCCTCCTGTACTGCCTAACAATCCCGAATTCATTTCTGATTCACTACCATTGTTCTGTGCACAATAAGATAATGCGCTTGAGTCAGCACCCTGAGCCTGTGCCAAACGTCTGCCGTGAATTTCATTTGCACAATGTAACAATGGCACATCTTTGACCTGATATGGTGCTTCTCATGCATTTGGATTGTGCCAAGATTTGTAAAAATGAACCGACTTACTGTGCTACCAAGTAACTTGTATAACACTTTTGAGGAAATCACTAAGTAAGCATTTTTCAACCGGTAGGCCACAAAAAAAAAAAAAATCCCAAAAAGGGTCACGGAAAATACAAAATGTAACTAGTCAAATAATTTTTCATGATTTAACTTTTAAAAGAGATAAGATTCTTCCTATGTGTGACATCAAATAAACATCAAAGTGACTGTATTTTGGTGCACAGTCATCTTGCTGTAGCCATATGCCAAATAAACAAGGACTCATCACTGGAAACCATAAATATAATGAAAAAAAAAAATTACCCCAAAGTGCATTAATTATGGGTTCAGATGTAAATGACACTTCCACTGTTAAGCATTTTCAAATATTTTGCTTATATATCAACTTAATAATAACAACATGTATATATATATAATTTCAAATCAAAGAAGGTGGGTATTTACTATTCAAGCCAAACTTTAATTATTGAGTGACGCATTTTAATGGTGAAATAGTGTGCATTCTTACCAGTAGCTAAACCAGTAGCTAAAATTCCAAAAGACAGAGCAATATTCAATAACATGCATACTACTTGTTTTTTTTTCCAGTTTATTTTCATAGTTTTTCCATGTAATCAGTTATTTAATTAGTTTGGTCTGCCCCAGTGTTCAAGACAGTGTTATAGTCTAAATATAATATATTTATCAACATATAAGTTCTCGAAGGACATTGCAGTGGCAAAAACACACCAGTAGGGGTCTCCCATTGATCAGCTCGTCTCTAGGTCCCGAGAAAAGGACGACAGCCTCTTGAGTAGAGTAGCTGATCCGGCAGAGGACAGCTGTCTAGGGCACGTTTTTCGCGTGGTAGGGCCTTCAAACCACCTCAGATACCTCACACGGTAGCCCTCATTCCGGGAAAGACCGAACAGCTGCCCTCCCCCTTAAACCAAAATTCACTGTGTACTAGTCATTCCTTCATCTGCTTCATTTGGACTCGCACATGACCATTCAACCTTCCACCCACTCACAAAGGAATGCTGGGAGAGGGGGGACCAGGAATACCAGGCAAAAATGCTGGAAGAAAATGACGATACAAGAAGAAAAAAAAAACAGTACCTAAAAGGAGGAAAAAATGCAGAAGAGGGGAAAAGGGAGTTTGAAGTCATGGAACAAATGCTAGATCCCCATTCTGTGCCTCATGCAGCACTCGAGCTTGTTTTGTCATGCGTCGAAACGGACCCTCAGGTCATGCTGCATGCCTTCACAGCGCACACACATGGGCTTTTGTCTGCAGATGGAAAACGGCATCAGTGCACTCACTATCTGGAAGGAGAGTTCTTCGTGAACAATATATATTCACGAAGGCCAAGCGATGTATGCATTCAGAACATTCCTTTGATGTCAAGTGAGTTGTGAATCATTTCAAAACCAAGTATTGTGTTATGCCTCGAATGAGCGTTTCACCTTGAACCAACTTTGACAACAGAAAATGGTGGAAAATGCAGAGATAATCCACAACCATAAAAGCACTTCACTTTTGCTGCTGTGGTAAAGCATCTGGCAGGGTTACTCAAACTTTTTCAAACTAAGGACACCTTTTATGAGCTCAGATTGTTCATGGACTCTGAACCCCACACATAATCACACTCACAGTCACCTAAAGCATTGCTAATGACATAATCGAAACAGTCTGCCTACACTGTCATCCAAAAATTCCCAAATTTCCAAATGTTTATTAATTTACTCCCTTCACAATCTTGTCATTAAGCCTACTTTTTTTGCTTTAAACTAAAGTTTAAGGTTTAATAACTAAAAACTGAAAGTAATGCAGCAATTTATTTTAGAACTGGTTCAAGGTTTAAAACTCTATAATGAACTATTATTTAAAAGTCTAGGGATAAAATTAATGGCAAAAACTCCTGGATTTACCTTTAAAAATTTTGTGAACATTTGATTATTTCCTTCTCCCACTTTGAGTTTTTCTACTTGTTTCAAGCATAAACCGCATTAAATATCATTCTCTAACAGCTTTTTCAGCAGCCTTGTTATTGCAATGATTGAAATTCAGTTCTCATTGACATGCAGTACAACAAGGAACGCTGGGAATGTCTGTAATTATTTGTGTCTTGCCGGTGCTGGGTGTGAATGATTTTCCGTCAAGAAATACTAAGGAATGGCCATATTTGGTATGCAAGGCTGGTGATTTCCAAATGGGATGCACAGAACCTTGAACACACACACTTAACTAACCTACACGTAGTTGGGCATGAGGGATAAGGGTTTGGCTCTGTGTGGGAGTTCATTTGAACTCAGTCCACACAAGCCAGGGCAGGTGGTGTTGACAGAGGACATAATGACCCCTCTTTAGGCACAGGTGGCCTGGAGCAAGGCCTCTCCTCTCTGAGGTATCCTACAAAACAGAGGTGGAACATGGAGGCATTACTATTTCAAGCAAAGTACAGACTGCTCTGGGAAGTTCTATACTGCCAGTAATCCAATGCGGTGGGTAGGGTAGCCCACCAAAATTTTGTCCCCACATTCCTGCCTGTGAGTCAGTTAACATATAATTTAGCCCTATAAGTCAGCAATGAGCATTCAACCAAAAGATTCAGTCATTATTTACTCACCCTCTTGTCGTTCCAAACCCTTACCGTTATAAACATACAGTTATTGTTTCCATGTGTAACACAAAGAAAACATTTTAAAGGAATATTTAACTCCTATAGCTAGTTGTGCTTTTTTTTAATGGAACATCGAACATCGAACATTGAACACAAGACACCAAGTGAACCTTTAGCATTTTAACTTCTTTAGCATAAAATACTGAAAGAAAAACGTTAACATTTTGGCATCTTGAACAAAACGGACACAACCCACCTTTAGAATTTAAGTATTTTGCACAAGATATCAAATAAAATGTCAAAAATTTTGCATTTTTAACAGGAGATCTAAACAACTTTTCTACCATGTTTGCCATAAAACCAAAAGAACCTTTAGCATCTTTAACAAAATACACCCAAAGAACATTTAGCATTTTAGTATTTAGCACAAGACATCAAAATAACTTTACACATTTTAGCATCTTTAACAGAACACATCAAATGAAAAGAATCTTTAGCATTTTAACATCTTTATCAATTTTAACATCCTTAGCACAAGATTTCAACAAAACCTTTCAAATTTTAGCATCTTTAGCACAAGATATCAGAAGAACCTTTAGCATCAGCATCTTTAACAAAAGACTTTAAAAGAACCTTTAGCATTGCATAGAAAAATCCTAAATTAACTTTGCGCACTTAGCTACGCTAATGTTCATTCATTTGGTTAAGTGCACTAATATCAGAGTAAGTGTAAGTACACTGTCTCCTGTATCCTTATCGTCCTCCTTCCCTCTGCCAAGTTGGATTTTTACAGCTGCTTTAATACGACATAAAGATGAGTCAAAGCTAAGCTGGCAAAACACACACTGAGCCCTTGATTAACATCAAGCACATAAATCCATGTTTCGAGAGAGCCTATTTTTCCCACTCACTTCATGCCTACTCAAACCGAAAGTGCCTTTAAGGACTGTACGCGTCTCTTTGGCGGAGGCCGGACGCCTCAGCCAGACGCTGGCTTTCAAAAAACAGGCGACGCCGGTTAACGAGGGGAGAGAGAGGGAGCAGCGCTCCGTTTAGAGCGGAGAGCGCTTGGTGTAGGCGGGATGGTGGTGCATGGGCGTTTCTGCGCAAAGGGCAACGTCTGTGCGGAGCCGATTCAGCGGCCCTGAGCCTTGTCACCTCTGAGCCGGACGCTCACTGTGGCTGCCTCCCACTCCCCATTTGCAAACCCCCCTGTTTTCACACTCCAACTCGGGCGCTGAATGTGTGTGTCTGTACTTAACCGCCCCCGGAGAGGCTGCTGGAATCAGAATGTATGTCTGGCTGGGCGAGAGAAAACTGTACGGTTTAAACGTCTGATTGAACTCGAGGTGCTTACAATTGCTATAATTATTGGTGCATTTTAGCTTTGGGCCGCTTACACCAGACTTTGTCGGTTTTTAAGCACCAAAGGTTTGGTTCATCTGAACCCTGCTATGCTTTGCAATTGATACGAAAGTGATTCGCACAAACTTGTGAAAATGGTGACATACTGTTTTCACCATCACAATCCCACAGTCAACCTTATTATACACTCAAAAAGCTGCTTGTATCTGGATAAATTACTTTTGGAGAGCGGCTTGTATTTCTTTCTTGTTTCCTCAATTTTACAGGGTAAAGTTTTGGTGGGATATCACGCGGCAAAATACTTCAATACCACTACTCTAACAGTGATATTCATGCTGTGATGCTGACATATCACGGTTTGGATTGTAATATGAAAAGAGGTCTGCGGGGGAAGAGGGAGTGAGGCGGAACTGAGTTCTTGTTCGGACCAACCAACTGAACCAAGTGTGAAACTCTCACGTGTGTACAGCGTGTGGTTACACACTTGAGAAGGTCACAGCGTGGTTTCTGCATATTTAAAGTTGGCCCAATGACCTTCTAGTATGAAGTTTTTGGTTCCCAAATTGATTTTGCTTAAATATTATATTCCAATGGCAGGTTGTGAAGAAAAAGGAGTTGGGGAAACATTGCACAACGGGAAGCAACCAAGAGTCAGAAGCAGTTAGAACTCTACGACCCGTTTTTCTGAGTGTGAATTATGCAACAGGTCTGCAGACAATGACATTTAAATGTGCTGACTGTCTTGGAGGCAGCAAGCACGTGTATGTGATGGAAAAAGATGACCTTCTCGATAGGGCCACTGCTAATGCACGTTCTGCAGTCCTGCTAGCTGCCAAATCTCGTCTATTTAAGGATCTTAATTAGTCACAAATGTCTTAAAGTAAAACCTGCTCCTTTGAATGTCTGTTATCACTCAGACCTTTACAAAAACCTACCAAACGCAGACTCTCTGAACGGCTCACCCTGAGTGAACAAAAAGAGTAAAGCAAACTCCAAAATGTCATTTCACAAAGGCTGCTATTGTGTCGTGCCCTCAGCAAGTCAAAGTGTCCTTTCTATCTTTAACTGCCTGACTTTAATTTCCAAGTTTGAAACTTTAATTGGAAGAAATAGCAGTAAATAGGAATGTTTTGCATGCTTATATTTTATTCTTGAACTTGATGATTGTCCACGTCCAGTACGATGTCCATGTAAACACAGCACATCACTGTAGAAGAATGCAGGGGGTGCATTAGGCCCTGTGGACGAGGCCATGGGGCAAAGGAGTAGGAGGAAGTCTGTCAAACAGAAGAGGGGGAGTAGTGTCTGTGGGCAGAAAGAGAGAGCAAAGGGGGAGGAACGCGGAGGAGTGAAGAGATATCCTCGAAAGAAAGAAAGAAAGAAAGAAAGAAAGAAAATAATCCAAGTTTGAGGAAGAGGCCCATAAACTTCAAAAGCCAGGAGAGCAAGAGCTTTAATTATTCAGTTGCGGTGCCCTGCTGAAAACAATTAAAGGAGACCTTCAGCAGATCCCGGGTCAAGCCCTTTGCTGGCAGTGATGCAAGGGAAATGCAGCCCAACATCCTGAAAAAATACATGACCTTGTGCAGGAAAGTGCCTGTTGGTCCATTCCAGATGAACTGGTTTAGACCTCACGGACAAATAGTGAGATCTTCATGGGAAGGTCAGAATCATGAACTTTGACAGTCGAGCTTCTGTGCCCATTTTCGGATGTGAAGGCTACTCAGTTCCCTTGGACTGGAATATTACAGTGTCTAATATTTGCTAGAACTTACTAGAACACAAATACGTAGTACACATACTGCTGATAACATAGGATTTCATGTATACTCCATTTGATAGCGCACACAAACACAGGGGCTTACAAAATCACCAACATGGTGATCTACTGTTGTTGCATCTCCAATAGTTCTTAGTTTCGTCTTCTCAGTTTCTTTTCCGACTGAAAAAACAGTCTGGGCCACCTGTGATTCCACCTTGTGAAGCAACTGATTAGTGCAAAAAAATCCAAGGACCATATGTGAGTTAAGCGTATAGAGGAAGCATGGCTTTAATAATTCTGCACATACACAAAATAATGAAGTATACTTTTGACTTAGGGATGCATGATACAGCAGGTAAAATAACACGTCAACATTTTTTTTCGAGGTAAATATATTTCTAAAGCTGCTGCTGACATGAAATGTTCACCAGATATCAGTAACAACCCAAGTAATCCATACATACAAAGAAAAATTAAATAAGTTCAGAAGTTAAGTTCTGTGTAATAAAATGGAATAAAATCCAGGGATAAAGTATTGAACACACTTACTGAAATGTAATTTATTTAAATTAATTAAATAAATAAAATGTAAGTAGTGGTGTCAAACGACTAATTATGATTAACTGCATCCAAAATAAAAGTGTTTGTTTACACATGTAGGTGTGCTGTTTATATTTATTATGTATATGTAAATACACACACATGCATGTATATATTTCAGAAAAATAGGTTAGGTTTATATATTAAATATATTTATTTATAATATAAATTATATTAATATAGACACGCAAATACATGTAAATATTTTCTAAATTTACTGCATGTGTGTGTATTTATGCAAACATAATAAATATACACAGAATACACATATATTATGCAAACAAAAACTTTTTTGTATACAATTAATCGCGATTAATCATTTGACAGCACAGATTTTAATAGTTTTAATTTTAGCTAAGTATTATAACTTAACTAAATATATTTAAACAAAATAGTATAGAATTGTAATATCGGCCATTTATCGGCTTATCTGTACTTTTAGGCTCATAACAGAATCTGAAGAGGAGTTCACTGTCAGGCAGCTGTTTTCCAAACTTCCGTGAGGTAGTATGATTGGCAGTGGGGAGTCATAAACAGAGCCAGCCAGATCATAAAAAGAAAATCAGGAAAATGTGAGCGAAGCCTCAAATGTGTAAGAACTGAAAGTGTGCAAAAGGGTCAGCGCACCCTTGACAGCAACAGATCCGATCCTGCGTTTGTGAGTCATGGGTTGTGAAAGTTGTGGAGCTATGGCATTAGTCATCGTCGGGGAGTGAACGTGATCAGGGATGAACTTGAAAGCAAGCACTAAACTCATTTACCTTTCCTTCTGTGGTCACATGACAGGAAGATGTGCGGGGAGTTTTGCAACAGTCAAAGAGTAAATTAAAACAAAAGCTTAAAGGAAAAGTTTGCCTAAAAATGAAAATGATGTCATCTCTGAATAATTTGGGTGAATACATTAATTTAGTTTTGGGTGAACTATCTTTTTAAGTAGTTGATGAAGAGTTATGTGAGTGGGTTGGATGTCTCTCTTCCATGTGTGTCTCCATGTCCATTGCTTGTTCGTTTAGGACAGGCACACTTTGTTTGTGAGTATTTCTCTGTGTGAGAGGGTGTAAATGCTTGCGGTCTGTCCAGTCCTGTTCAGGGCGATGACAGGATGTTCATGTGACTGCTGTGTGTGTGGGTGGGTGGGTGTTACTCTGTACTGTGTGGGTTATGGGTGTGGGTTGTGATTATAGTCTTCTTGTGCCAAGAACTCCCAGCACTTCAGTCTGACACAACAACAACAAACCGGCACGCGGCAGATGCAGGCAGACTGATAGAAAAATACCTCACATGCACCATTTTATTGCCTCATTCATGATAGTTCATATGTTAATGAGTAGTAACTCAAATATGAGCGTGTTTAAGTGATTCGGTGTGAAAAATGCCTGATCGGAGGCGTCCTCCATTGTGAATTTCCCCGATAAAGCTTTTAGTCATGGCGCACTCCCACACCGAAAAACCTCATTAGAACATATACCAGGAAGTATTTGACTGTTCATATATAATGTAGACACTGCATGAGAGATTTTTTTATTAATATGAATTAGCCGTCTAGGTTGAGTCTTTTGCTTTAACTTCTTGCTGAGGACTGAATGGAAACATAAGCTCTGTTTGAAAGCTGTGTTGGTGTCTACTGTCCCATCCTAACTGAGATGTTTCCTCATAAAGGAGTGATTTGGTGCAGGTTCCTGTGGCTCAATTGGTAGAGCATTGCGTTAGCAGCGCAAGGTTCTGGGTTTCGATTTCCAGGGAACACATGTTAGGTAAAAACTGTTAGTCTGAATGCGCTGTAAGTCGCTTTGGATAAATGTATTAAATTTAATTTTAATTTAGTGGGTGATTTGGAATGCTCTATACAAGAAGCAAATCCTTCTGGCTTGTAAACAGAGCTCTGCATTAGAGAGTCAACTAGCATTGAAAGTTAGCATGTTGCTAAGCTAATAACATAATAATCAAATGAGTAGCTAGGCCCAGATAAAAAATGTTGGTAACACTTTATAATAACTGCATGCTATTAATCATTAGTTAAGCATTAGGAAACATTTATAAGCAGTTTATAAATACAGATATAAATGCTTTATACCTGATTTAAAAGCATATCTATAATGTGTTTAATAATTGTTTTTTCATACTTTATTAATGATCAATTTATCATTTCTAAATTAAGTATAGCATTATTTACACACCAGTTATTAAGGAGTTGTCAGTGGTTCATAAAATCACTTTGAAATTGTAAGTAAATGATTAATAAATTATTTAAATGTGCATTCATACATCTTTTTATTCAGACATATAGTAATAGTTACTTATAGTGTTAATAAATGGTTTATTAACATGTATTTCTACTGTAATTCAGGGTTAATTCAGGTAGTTATAAAACATATGTAGTTGTTAGTTAACTATTTTTGTGAGCTCATCTAAAGTGAGGACTATTTATGCCTTGTAAAGCTTTTACAAATGAGATTTAAAGGCTGTTAATATTTATATGTTCTGTATCACTGTGTTGTGTTTGTTTATGATTTTTGTTTAGAAGATAACTGAGCCTTTAAATATCCTTTATAAATGCTTTACAAGGCATAACTAGTCCTCACTTTAGATGAGCTCACATAAATAGTTAACTGACCACTACTAAATGCTTTATAACTACCTGAATTTACTACATTTCTTGTGATCTTATGAATCACTGGCAACTCCTAAATAACTGGTTTGTAAATAATGCTATACTTCATTGAGAAATGATAAATTGATCATGAATAAAGTATGAAAATACAATTATTAAACACATTATAGATATGCTTTTAAATCAAGAATAAAGCATTTATATCTGTATTTATAAACTGCTTATTACTGTCTATTAATGCTTTATAAATTATGAGTTATCTGTTTACTAATGCTTAGTTAAAGATTAATAGTGTGCAGTTATTATAAAGTGTTACCAAAATGGGTAAGTATTTCCTAGTATTAAATGTTAAAAAATTTGAAAGTATTTTTGTGGAAAATCTTAAAAACAATTATTATTTGTAGCTGATAGCGTTAAACCAAATTTTACATTTATTAAATGAGTATACTATGAGTGTAATGCATTCTTATTTGTAGCCAAAGGCATTCAAATAAACTATATGAATTTGATTAATGTCTTCAGTTAGAAATACTATATGTGTGTCAGGGGCGGACTGGGGACAAAAAATGGCCTTTTGGACTTTTTGGCATAGAGTGGCCCACCACATCCGGTCCACACCATAATTTACTGGCATACTTATTTACATTATGATTTGTCTTTGCTGGTGTATATGGCAAATATTAAATAATTTTGAAGAGTTTCTACACATCTTTTACATAGAGGGTCAGTTTAATACCACTGAAGTTAAATACCTACCATAATATCAGTCTATTTGAAACAATGCTCATGGCGTAAAGGCCTTAGAATGTAGTGCAGAATGTGGACTGTTTTTATTGTGCCTTCCTATTGGTCTTATATAGGTCCTTTTGCATGAGCTTGACATCTCCTGCCATTTTATAGAATAGATAGCTCACATTCAAGTGGCGCCCAGCTCAGTTTTTCGAAAAATCTTTGATTTGATTGACTATTTAAAAATGTTTTGACATTGACGAGCGCTTTTGAGCCACTGCACTGAGCCAGAGTGCGATAAATTAATTAGAATGTTTGACTCAAGTGGGCCACGCCATGAGGTCCATTGGTCTGGGCCGAAGGAGTGACATAGGCTTTGTACATTTACTATAATTCATTCTTTATATATATATATATATATATATATATATATATATATATATATATATATATATATATATATATACACACAATGGGTTGGCCCACATTGTACAGTGGCCCACCGGGGAAAACTCCCAGTGCTCCAGATGGCCAGTCCGTCACTGATGTGTGTAGCACTCTCAAATAATATATTAAATACATTTTAATTTTAATGCTACATAATGTTAACAGGAGTGTAGTAGATTCACTTAAAATATGAAGTAAATTTGATTGATAATGTTTTAATTAACAGTACTCTCAATTAATAGTGTATGTAATAAATTGCATTTTATGAATTGTCTTGGCTACTAATCTGTTTTGTAATCTCATAAAAAAAGGTGATTTGCTGATTTTAGCTAAAAAAAGTCTTTCTCTTAATAATGTTAAATAGTGCTGTCAAATGATTACCATATTTTCCGGACTATAAGTCACACTTTTTTTTCATAGTTTGGCTGGTCCTGCGACTTATAGTCAGGTGCGACTTATTTATCAAAATAGACTGGACATGAACCGAGAGGAATGAACCATTATGTAAACAAAAACGTTTATTCTGGATGCGATTAATCATGATTACCGTATTTTTTAAGTTTTTGTTTACATATTAGGCTATATGAGTGTGTACAATGTATATTTATAATGTATATATGAATACAAACACATCTTTTCTTCTTCCAGGCATTAGTCCCGCAGTGCGGAGTCCACCGATTGGCACAACATTCGCCACTTGGTTCATATGAATACAAACACATGCATGTATATATTTAAGAAAAATATGTTGTTTATATATTAAATATATTTATATATAATATTAAATATAATAAAATAAATATATAAATGTATACAAGTAAATATTTTCAAAATATGCTGTATGCATTTGTGTATTTATATATACATAATAAATAAACAGTAAACATACACATATTGTGTAAACAAAGACTTTTATTTTGGATGTGATTAATTCGGATTAATAATTTTACAGCATTAATACTAAAGTAAACAAATCAAATATTTTTTTAATGCTACCAATAACATAGCAGTGAAGTACTGCCACTTACTAAATTAAATTAAATTAATACATTTTGGCTGCAAACGAGTACAGTAAAATTACAATAAAAATGATAAAATAATCATAAATAAATTTGGGAGTACTACACTTACACAAATTTGTAATTTAAATATAAATGTAAAAAAGTAATTTAAAATTTGATCTAACTTTGTTGTGTTGCATTCTGTACTAATAATTACCAATTCTTTTTCTTTGTCTGCCATGTTTTACTTTTATTTCAATAAGCGTGCCACAGTGCAAACTGAGACTGACTATTCCTCAAAGACACGTGATGCTGCCTGAATCTTTGACCAAAAGAGGTTATCTTAAAAGACTGCTGCCTTAAATGTCTGTCTAGGCATGCAGCTTGATTTTGTAACAGAGCTAATGTGTGTCACAAGTACGTGTTTATTGTTTAGACAGGCTACTCAACAAGCTTGCATATCGTCATTTGCAACATGTCCTGTTGCTTGTGAAAGACCAGCTACGTCAACAGGTGTCAAAGGACAAATGCAACCACACCTATCAAAGTCTATTTCTGTCCATAAATACGGTCGTATTTGGAGCCGTGGGGCCAACAAACATCCCAAAGGCCCTGTATTGACCTCAACAAAGGCTTGTTTCTGCAGCAAATTGCTTTTTCTTAGTGTCACCAAAGAATGTGTTGGCGTCTCGCTTTATTTAAGTCGCTAGTTCACCATACAGAATATGTCTCTGCATGCATGTGTATATTTTGAGCATAATTTGCCACCCTTTGAGAATTCACCATCACGTAACAGCTGGCTGAATGAATTCCATGCAGTTCACATGCTATTTTTTTTTTACGTCTATTTCCAAACTGTTCTGGATTTAGCGTGTCCCTGTGGTGAAGTGTTACTGGAAAAGATGCTTAGTCATGACAGGACTTGCTGTAAGGGGCACGAGAGGGCCAATTCCTTGGATTTGGTCATCATAGGGTAGATATTGTGAGGAACATGTTCTTCCTTTGAGTCACATCAACAGCAGTGTGGTCTGAATGCAATGCCATACTTTCTGATTGAGTCGCCGTTTCCTGCTTCCCATGTTCTTTGCATGTCGAGCATGCTGCGACATGCTCACCCCGACTGCGTTTACACCTTGGAAAGATCTGGGAAAAAACAATGCTGGTTAGTTTCCGAGAAATGTACTTGGAATAAAATGTCATTGTAACTGAATGTGCAATGATGTACTTACTTTGGATTCCTTGTCCCAAGATTTAGTGGCACAAACATCTTTTTTCCACATTTCTTACGTCATTGGTTGTCTCAGTTTCGCAAGCTTAGCTTAGCCCAATTGGCAATTATTTCGACAGGTCTGGTGTTGTTGTTTTTTTGGGAAGGCAGAACTTTCCTCAACTCTCTGTGGAGTCTGGTATTGCACAGTTTCCTTTCTGCTGTGGTTGACACTGTTTTTACAGAAAAAGCTGCAACTCAGCGGATTCTCTCAATTAGCCACAGATCAGTAGATTAATTACGGTGAATAACGGTGAGAGTTCGCAGCAATCCTCTACGTGCTATTTCTAGCAGTGTTAGTCCACTCGTCTTTCACCAAGATCATCCAAAACCACATGAGACTATCCACCTTATTCTTCAATGCAGAAGTAAGCCGACGGGCGAGACTTCCAGTTCATTAGCCACTATAGGGAAGTAATGAGAAGAATTACAACATGGTGTAAATGGTCAAATTGTTTGCACTACAAACCAGTATGTTCATAATTAAGATAATGTATTTCAATTAAATGGTTAGACACCAATTTACAATATCAGTCAGCAACATTTCCTGTTTTGTAGCTGGATGCAAATGAGACCAGAAGTCACACCCATAAAATGTATAAGTGGCCACGCCCTCTCTCACAAAACAAACAAGGTAGTAAAAGAAGCAGGACACTGATCATCATCCAAAGCCAATCACATTGGACAGGCATGATCCATCCAGATGCATCATGGGAGTTACTCATTGCGGAATATGAACAATGATTCTCTTTAACGCACAAAACAAAGCAACTTTTGTAAAAGGATCGTAAAAGTCAGAAATTGTATATTGTGTCTACAAAAAACTAAACTTGTGTTGATTCATATATTGTGTCCATGTGTTTTTGTTCTTATGCTGCGGTTTGAGACTTTCAGACCTGGTTTTCGAACAAATGACGGGTAAGAGCCAGGTATTTTTTAGTGAATCAAAAACAAAGCTCTTATGAACCAGTTCTTTTCATTAAACATCCATAAGGATTTACAAGCTACAAAGAAACATCAGTTGAAGCCATTTAATCCTTTATATGTCTGCAAAGCCAAGTCTGAAATCAGAATCAAATGTAACAACATTTAAAAAACAAACAAACATGGAATTGTGAAATAATGGCAAGAAAACATGATTTTCGATACAGTTGTTTATTCAGACCAGTGTTTGATTCAAAACAAATGACTCTCTATGAACCAATTCTTTTGAGTGAATAAATAATAAATATAAAAAACCTACAGTGCAACCAGTGTAGTCCGTTCATAAACAAATGTCTCTTTTGAGCCTGTTCTAATGACTCATTCAAAATGAGTCATTCACAAACTCAGGAGTTAAGGTCCTTGCACAATGAGTCCAAAATTGTCCTATGCATTTTTTTTTTTTTTTTTTTTTCTCTCTCTCTTTTTTCTCGTATTCGGCATCCTTTCCTGTCAAAATGCTTGCTACGGAATGTGAAAACAGATTATCGAACCCGATCCAAATTTTTTTATGACAGACAAAACTTTGTATTATTTTTCAACGTACAAACATTTCGGACTCATTGTGCATAGAGACCTTTACTCTTTACTCTCAGTCTGATGGAACCTTCACTGAATCAAAAAAAACTGAATCAGAATCAAATGTGAAAATACAAATTTAATTAACTAACTAATAGTCTAATCATAAAAAGATTGTATCCAAATGTCCTCTTTAATAAAATAAACTATGAAGTATTTTAATAATATAATTCAAATATAAAATGATTGAAAATTAAATGATTTGATGAAAAAATCCAAAGTTTAAGTGCTATAATCAAAAGCGAAACCGGATCATGATCTGAATCACACCTAAAAGCTTGCGCCTCAGCATTTTATCATGAAATCTGTACCGATACCCAGGCCTACAGAGTTGCGTCCCATTTCGGATGCATTAAACAAAAACTCAGTCTAGTCAGATGTCTCCTTCCTGTATAGGTGGGTGGCTCTTGGCCAGAATTAGCGGACACGGTTTTATGCAAATAGTCAAAAGTCTGGCTTTGCGAAAGTACCAGTGAAAAGTTCCATGGATGCCAAATTAAGGGAAGTGGTACTTTATGCCAATTTTTGCACATCCCTTTTTTTTAAATGTCTGAGGTTTGACTAGAGAAGGGTTTCTTTTTCTCATGGTCTCCACAAATGGCAGATCCTCAACATCGTGATGCGTTGCCTAGATGTGACCTTTGAGCCTTTGAGTAGGAAGGAAAGCGGGAGAGTGAGGGATGGAGAAAGGGAATTGTTGACAGAGGAAGAGGAAGAGGACAACGGACTCAGCTTTCCCTTGGCGGATGGAATGATGGCTCAGCAGGATGAGTGGGTGTCAGAGTGGGATTAGAGCATCATCCATTTGTCCTCTTTTGTTTTTCCGCTCGCTCTCTATCCTTCCCCCACTTTTTCCCATATGCCTGTCCTGCTTCGCCTCTCTCAGGGGAATTCGGATTTTCCAAATAAACACAAGTTAGCGTTTACGTCTGGCAGCGAGATGGAGTAGCGCTTCATTAACCTTGCATTGTCTTTCCCTGGGTTGCGCAGACAGGCTATTAAACAAGATGGCAGATTCTTCATGTGTCTACAAATGGAAAACCCGACCCTGTGTTGACAGACTACACAAACACATGTTCAAAACAGTGTAGGATCAAATGGCTTCGACTAATGTTTCTTTGTAGGTGTAAACCAAAGCTATAATTCAACTCAGAACATCGATGTGGTAAAAAAAAGGCTGTAATGTCATTAAGAATGATCTTTTAGGCCGTTCATTGTTGTTACTGGGATAACGTTCCAGTGGTTTTCTCAGTCATAATAAAACTACAGCATTCGAGCACAAAGATTTACCGCTTCTAAGAGCGCAGTTTAAACTGAGTATTAAAGTTGACAGAAATGTACAGATTTTTACTAAAATATTACAGTAAAAAGTTACCAGAAAATGACAAATTAAAAGATTACGAGACCTTTATTTGTCAATTCTTGTTTTTGTTACATTATACCTCACTGATTCATTCCATACCTTCGGGCTGGATTGAATACTGTTCACTGAAGTCTCATATTTTGTCTCCTCAGTCGTTCTGACGTTGGTGTCCCACACAGATTGAATATCACTGTTTCCGTGTAATGGGTTGAAGCTCCATTTTTAGACGGTCTATCATGTGTATCGTCCTGCATGGGTGACTCTATGAGCATGATATCTGACTAATACTGAAACACTCATGAGAATACTGACTGTAAGCTAAAAGAGATCCACCGCAGCTCTTTTCACTGTATATTACTATTCCACCAGAAACTCTTGTCACTAGGCCTTGAAAACAAGTCTACTTAGTATACCCAACTGCTATACGTCTTAAGTCTCAAATGATCAAGTCTTGAAAGTTATGTCCTTGCTAGGCCTCAAAATATGACAGATAGTACTGTAGTATAATCATGGTAATATTTGCATTTTGTATCCAAATGTCCACTCTCATATAGGACAATTAAGGATAATTAAATATTTTGTAAAATATTTCATTTAATTAACCACAGTTGTGTCCAAAGCATCTAAGAGCACACTGAAAATCTGAGATTTATAGTTTTTAGGGATAATAATAATACTGATAATCCCAAAATTAAATATTAAAATCATGCAAATATTTGCATTTTGTTTCAGTGTCATTTTTTTAATAAAGGATAATTAATTAAAATAAATATAAAAATATATTAAAATAGATATTATTTAAAAAATTACAAATAAATTCAATATTCAATCAAGCAACTATTTAATGTCTTTTAATGTCTACTTTCAATACAAACATGTATACTCACATACACACATACACACACTGAATATATATATATATATATACACAGTGAATCATTAAAAGACCCCAGAAATTAAATATTGTAATCATGCAGATATCGTGAAAAAATCTGAAACATAATTATTTATGTCACTGTTTCACTCAAATTCTGCATGCTGTATTTTCAATGAAAGATTTCACACGTTTTAGAAATTGGAGCAAAAAAATCATGCAAATACACAATATAATATTACAAAGTCCCTTTAGCACCATTTCCCCCATTCTGCATTAATTTTACATCAGTCAGTCATATTTCTCCAATAGTGTCTTATTTGTCATCAGTCACCTTTGGGAAACTGGGACACCCTAAATTGTTTAATAACAGACTTTCGCTGGTTCTCACGCACATGTCGTGTGTCGGAGCCGTGCACGAGTTGCCCCCGCACCAGCCCTTAGCTCTGAGCGCTCGAGGAGTAAGAAAGCATTGATTTCTTTGCTATCAGTCAGAGAAAAGCCGTTTTCCTTGCTGGAAACTAAAACTGAATTATTTATTTCCTCATTCAATTTTTATTGCGCTCTCCTGGTGGAAAAATAATGCTTCCTCAATTAGACGGTGTCTCTCCCCCACTATCCTGCTATCTTGCCTCTTTCTGCCGCAGTCCTCGCTCTCCCAGCTCTCCTCTGGGTGGTTAAATGTGGACAGAGGCTGAGCGTCGGAAGTCATGGTGTGTGACAAAGAGCCACACACGGAGAGGAGAATTAGATCATGTAATCTGAACTGCTGGCACTGGTGTAACTAGACTAACTGTATTACACCCTGGCCATCTGTAGCCATTAACGTTCTAGTGCTCGACACTGTACTAATGTCTAAACAGAGAAGGAAAAATGGCATTCGGAAGAGCAGATTTATGGCCATAAACAATTATACAACAGTTTAGTTTCCAGTCCCTCTCATTTGATTGGCAAAGCAGTGGTCCAAGAGTGCCAAATGTATATGAGGAATATTTTAGGTTGAGTGCAGTTGACAGCATCTGGGGCATGTCGATTACCGTAAAAATGACAGGGATAATATTGATCTGTCATGGAAAGTCATTACTTTTTTACATTATTATTTTGATGTAATTTGTTTAGCATTTTAGTCTTTAGAAAAATATACCAATCCCCAAGAAAGAGTATTAAGAAAGTAGGGTCCAGATTTATTAATATTTTAAATTAGCTTTTATATTTTCAGTTTTTTTTAAATTTAATTTTAGTTAACATTTTAGTAAATTTGTTATGTGCTTTTGCCATTTTTATTTCTTATTATTTTATTTCAGTTTCAATTTAAATAATCTTAGTACTCTAACTAATTTATTTTGGTTTTTTATCTGATATTTTATTTATATGATGATGTGATGTGATATGATGTAAACTTGATGTCAGTGAAAACATTTGTTTACTTGCCTTTTAAAGTCAAATCTAATTTTAAAACTTAATGGTTAAAAAAGATGTTTTAAACTCTAAAACGACTACACAATTGATCATTTGAAGATCTTTACAACTCAAATAATACATACGATTTAAAAAAGAATTAAAGTGTTTATTTAAAATGATGTTATTTTAATTATATTTATGTTATTTTACTATCATTATGATACCATTATATTTTTATTAGTTTTAGTTTACTTAAACTGCAGTATTTTGTTTTATTTTTACATTTTTATTTTGCTTTTTTAAATAAGCTTACTTATTTTATTTTATTTAAATATTTAAGTTATTTTAGGACATCAACTTAAGCCACATAAAAAGAGAAATTTAACTGTGGCAACATGGCTGAAATAAAGTAAGTTTAATTATTATAATTATAATATTTATAATTCAGTTATCATTTATTTTTAATCTCAAGTTACATTTTTTTTTAAAATACCTTTTAGTAGTTTTACTTTTATTTTTATTTATCTATAACAACAATGCATTGAACCCGAAATATTCCTTATCAGCTTTATATATAGAACTAAAAATTGCTAATAAAAGCAATATTTCCTGTGGTCGACTCACAGCTGCAGCGAAATACAGCACTGCAGCATGATTTGATATTGCTTAAACAAAAAGATTTAAATCAGGATGTCAGGTGCCTCTGGGTAGAGGGGGTAGAATAAAAACAGAATGGCATTGTGGGTGGATGGTGAAGGATACAGAGCGAGCGAGAGAGAGAGAGAGTACGTCTGCTCACCCCCCTGGTTTAACCAAAGCTCTCCTGGCATCCTCTGCATTCAAACCTGGCTACAACAACTGATGGGTGATCACAGCCAGAGCGGCCTCTTTGACCCCCGCAGGTGCTTGGGTGTTGTGGTCAGGTGTGCATAACAGCACAAAATGAAGCAGCTTGATGAGAGAGAGGGAAGGTGGGAATAAAGCAATGGGCGATGGCGACTAAGAAACAGCAGCAGGCTCTCCAGGCAAGAGATGAAATATTTGCAATTCTGCCTGGTCCCTGGGCTGCAGGCCTACACTCCATTTATATGGAAATGAGTTTGTCTTTGCTAAGGTGGGGATGGAGAGAGAGAGGGAGGGAGCGAAGCGAGGGAGAGAGGGAGGGGAGAAGGGGAGTGAGATCAGAGCTGGTCACTGTGCTCTTTCTTCACTGGTCATTAAAGAGGATTTTACAATATGAAATTCTAGAACATTCACAGTGCATTTAACTTCTGCAATGCGACAGAATATCAAGTTTATAGTGCATCAATATAAATAAGGAAACATTTACCTGCTTTTTAA